>NC_053025.1:131682654-131844502 GCF_003073215.2 Triticum urartu | reverse complement strand
TCCTTGCCTTTTTGCTCGTAGTCTTGTGGTGGAAGATCATCTTGAGCTTGTGTCCCCTTGAAAGAAGTATACTTCTCTTGTTGAGGGACAAACTTCTTCTTGGGGTATTGATCTTCTTCCCATTCAACTCCATTGGCATTGAACTTTCGTTCAAAACCAACACCTTGATTCTTCCGGTGCATTCCTTGCTTGCGCACAATTTCCTCGAATTGCTTACTCCCGACAAGGCTCTTGTACACTCCTTTCTCTATAATTCCCTTCAATAAGCTATTTTCTTGCTCAAGTGTAACTTGGCTAAGAGAATCATTAGTGGAATCGAGATAACTACTAGAAGCAACAATATTGGATTTAGCATGATCATTGTTACTACTAGAGGAAGAATCTTTCTTGTTACTAGACTTGACTTGAGGCATGTAAGTGGATAAGAGTAAACTCTTGGCAATGTAAGAAGAACTTTTCTTGCGGAGATCATCATTTATTGCCTTTAAGAACTCATGCTCTTGCTCAAGATTGAGCTTTTCAAAGCATAGTTTCTCATGAGCTCTTAAAAGTTCTCGGTGATCTTCGAAGATAGTGTCATGAGCTAACTTAAGAGTTTTTAGTTCTTTAGTTAGAGCCTCAATCTTCTCCTTATCATTGTCATTCGTTTTATCTTGATTAGCATGATTAATTGGTCTTTTATCATAGTATTCATCACTAGAGTTGTCACCAAGCAAATCATCACCTAACAAGTCATCTTCATCACTATTGAAATCAACATACTCGGGGTGTGTTACCTTAGGACCTTTGGCCATGAAGCATCTTCCAATTCCTTCATTTGGTGAGTCAAATATGTCGTAGGAGTTGGTTGACACGAGTGCTAGACCGGCAACACCTTCATCTTGAGTATCTTCGGAGTCGGAGTGATAACTTCTCTCGGAGTGGCTGTCGGAGTCGGAGCCGGATACCCATTCACCAACATGAGCTTGATGTCTTCGTCTTGTGTAGCTCCTTGATGATTTTTCCTTCCTTTCCGAATCCTTGCTTCTCCGTGAGTATCTTCGTTCATAACGATCATCTCTACTCCTTCTCTCTCTTGGTGGTGATCCTTTGCTTCTTCTTTTTGGAGAATCTTCTCTTCTCTTGTAGGGAGCCGTACACTCATTGGAATAGTGTCCGGGTCTTCCAAAGTTGTAACCGTTTCGCTCTCGACTAGAAGATCTTTTGTCATTGTAGGACCTTGACTTGGAGCTTCTATCTTTGCTTCTACTCTTGTAGAACTTGTTGAAGTTCTTCACCATTAAGCTCAATTCTTCATTGAAGTCTTGTTTCTCACTTGATGATGTAGGGGCTTCACATGAGGCTTTATAGGCACCACTTGATTTGTTGTGAAGTTCCTCTTTATCCTTAAGTGACATCTCATGAGCAACAATTCTTCCAATCACTTCTGTTGGCTTGAGATCTTTGTAATTGGGCATCATTTGGATTAATGTGCACACGGTATCATATTTTCCATCCAAGGCTCTTAGGATCTTCTTGATGATGAATTTATCGGTCATCTCTTCACTTCCTAAGCCGGCAATCTCATTTGTGATGAGAGCAAGCCTAGAGTACATTTCAGCGACACCTTCACAATCCTTCATCTTGAACTTCTCAAGTTGGCTTTGAAGCACATCCAACTTGGATTCCTTGACGGAGTCGGTACCTTCGTGCATATCAATCAAAGTGTCCCAAATTTCCTTTGCATTCTCAAGGCGGCTGATTTTGTTGAATTCTTCGGGGCACAATCCATTGAAGAGAATATCACAAGCTTGAGCATTGTATTGCAACATCTTCAACTCATCCGCGGTAGCTTCACGGTTTGGTTCTTTCCCATCAAAGAAGTCACCTTGCAAACCAACACACACAATAGCCCAAACGGCGGGGTTATGTCCAAGAATATGCATTTTCATTTTATGCTTCCAACTAGCAAAATTAGTACCATCAAAGTAAGGACCTCTACGGTGATAATTTCCCTCGCTAGACGCCATACTCTCCTAGGTTGTGAAACCAAGGCTATGACCACCAAAAGCTATGGAGATCAAGCAAATGGAGACCAAAGCTCTGATACCACTTGTAGGATCGAAAGTATGTCTAGAGGGGGGGTGATTAGACTACTTGACCAAATAAAAACTTAACCTTTTCCCAATTTTAGTTCTTGGCAGATTTTAGCTATTTTAGGATAAGTCAAGCAATCATCACACAATTCAAGCAAGCATGCAAAGAGTATATTGGCAGCGGAAAGTAAAGCATGCAACTTGCAAGAATATAAAGGGAAGGGTTTGGAGAATTCAAACGCTATTGGAGACACGGATGTTTTTCCCGTGGTTCGGATAGGTGGTGCTATCCTACATCCACGTTGATGGAGACTTCAACCCACGAAGGGTAACGGTTGCGCGAGTCCACACAGGGCTCCACCCAAGGGCAACGGTTGCGCGAGTCCACGAAGGGCTCCACCCACGAAGGGTCCACGAAGAAGAAACCACCCACAAAGGGTCCACAAAGAAGCAACCTTGTCTATCCCACCATGGCCATCGCCCATGAAGGACTTGCCTCACTAGCGGTAGATCTTCACGAAGTAGGCGATCTCCTTGCCCTTACAAACTCCTTGGTTCAACTCCACAATCTTGTCGGAGGCTCCCAAGTGACACCTAGCCAATCTAGGAGACACCACTCTCCAAGAAGTAACAAATGGTGTGTAGGTAATGAACTCCTTGCTCTTGTGCTTCAAATGATAGTCTCCCCAACACTCAACTCTCTCTCATAGGATTTGGATTTGGTGGAAAGAAGATTTGAGTGGAAAGCAACTTGGGAAGGCTAGAGATCAAGATTCATATGGTAGGAATGGAATGTCTTGATCTCAACACATGAGTAGGTGGTTTTCTCTCAGAACATATGAGTAGGAATGGTGTGTGTGTTCTGATGGCTCTCTCATCGAATGAGAAGGAGGTGGAGGGGTATATATAGCCTCCACACAAAATCCAACCGTTACACAGTTTTCCAATCTCGGTGGGACCGAATAAATAAACTCGGTCTGACCGAAGTAGTAAACCTAGTGATCGTTAGGAATTTCGGTGGGACTGACATGCAACTCGGTAGGACCGATTCGGTTAGGGTTTGGGCATAACGTAATCTCGGTGAGACCGATTACACAAACTCGGTGAGACCGAGTTTGGTAATTAGCTAACCAGAGAGTTGGTCAGGCAAACTCGGTGGGACCGATTTGCTCTTTCGGTGAGACCGAGTGGAACTCGGTGAGACCAAAAAGTTACAAAGGGGAAACACTGAGTTTACATTGCAATCTCGGTGGGACCGATTCACTCTTTCGGTGGGACCGAAAAGTTACGAAAGGGAAACAGAGAGTTTGCAACCCCATCTCGGTGGGACCGAGATCCTTATCGGTAGAACCGAATTGCTAGGGTTTGGCAGTGGCTAATGACAATTGAAACTCGGTGGCGCCGGATAGGAAGAATCGGTAGGACCGAGTTTGGCTTAGAGTTTAGGTCATGTGTGGATATGGGAAAGTAGTTGAGGGTTTTGGAGCATATCACTAAGCACATGAAGCAAGAGGCTCATTAAGCAACACCTCATCCCTCCTTGATAGTATTGGCTTTTCCTAAAGACTCAATGTGATCTTGGATCACTAACATATAAAATGAAGAGTCTTGAGCTTTTGAGCTTGAGCCAATCCATTGTCCTTCGCATTTTGAGGGTTCCACTTTCACATCCATGTCATGCCAATCATTGAGCTTTCCTGAAATAATCATCTTGGAATAGCATTAGCTCAATGAGCTATATGTTGTTATGAATTACCAAAACCACCTAGGGATAGTTGCACTTTCAGCGGCCTCTCATCTGGATCCATGATGCCCATATCTGATGGGGCGGCATCCGCCCCCGGATGCATTGGCTGGTAGTTGGCCGGCAATGCGTACTGGCCTTCGGTGCGAGAGTTTGACGCAGTCCTCCTGCCCGGGGCTCATCGCTCCTCGCGTGGCGTCTGGCGTTCGGTCACCCTGGAGTCTGTGCACGGCTCTGGGCCACCTCTATTCCGGTCAAGATGGGAGCTTGTGGTTCGATTGGGGGGCGTCTTCTCGTTATGGCATTGATGAAGGACCGTGGCGGTGGTGGTCAGGACAACGTTGTGCCAGCAGTCGGATCTGTGCCGTAGGCCACGGCGTCCTCTGAGTTGATGGCTCGATGATGCCCGTCGGTAGCTACTGGACCATGTCCCCCTCCCCCCGGTCCACCTGGATAGGAGGGGACTTCAGGTGTGGGTGCCCCTACGGTGGTGGCGCTGACCTTGGCCTGGGGGCTGATGCGGGCTTCTCTAACCACGGTTTGTGCACGGTGAAGCGGACAGTCGGCTTTGTCTCGTGGCATGGATGCCGGGGCGGCGGCCTTGGAAGGTGGTCCGCACGGTTGGCTCTCCGGCGGGCACCATGGCGGCGGTGGTGGCATTGTCTCTTGGTCATGTGTGCAGCGAGAGGCTTGGCGCAAGGTAGCTCGGGCGCGCTCTCGGTCTCCGTGAGGGCATCTCAATCCGGATCTGGGGACTTGAGCTTGTCATGCTTCTTCTGAAGACCTCGTGGTGACACGTGAGAACTACCGGGCGAAAGCTCTGCGCTCTGTGGCGCCGATGATGGTGACAAGAACAGAGATTTCAAGAGAAAACCATCGTTCAACACTAATTTTATACATAGATTTTCATCATACATAGATTTGAAATCTACGGGGCCAATTTCAAGAGGTTTTCAACACTTACAAAAGATTGGAAGCAAGAGGAGAAATTTTATTTGAAGACTGCTGCTTTTTAGTCCTCATGATAGGTCAAGTCTAGTTGATAGACAACTCCAAATGTTTTCCCTTCAAATTAATCTAGAAACTAATTTTATGCAATTCAGAGTATTACCTTCACAATTTTCATTGATCCACTCTATGTATGATGGAAAGCCCCAGATTTCAGAGGTATTAATGGTAGGGAAGAGTCTGTTTTGGCAGAGCACAAGTACCATCGGTGAGAAGGAATTGCAGAACCGTGAAGCGACAGCCATCAAGCCATTTCATGATCATTTGGGATCCAGTATTCCACTACAATTTCAAGTTGGCACAGTCTGCCAAAAAAATTGTTGCCACCAGATTCCAAGGCGCCTAGGCAGCTATGAATTCGATCTTATGTTGAGGTTGAACAAGGGGCCACGACAGTAAAACATGCAGTATCTTACCCACTGCATTTCGTCAACCCATGCCTCACCGTGTAGGTAATCTTCATCTTAAAATAGAAATCTACAAGGATCACAACTAATGATTTGAATGATCATTTCTCATGAATGATGGTTTGGTTCGACCTAACTTTTGTATGGGACATCTGAATCTCATAATGTAGGCCAGTGAAAAAGTACCCCTGCTTATGAAACAACGTGGTTGCTTTGACGTGGGTTTACACAATTCATATCTTCTGCGGTCTTGTAAAACAACCTCCTTATACTTGGACTAACAAGATGTTTTCAACATTTACAAACGATTGGATAGATGTACAGTAAATATTTGAATGATGTGTTGTTCATCGAAATACTACCCTCTATAATAGTAGTTTTCTTTTATCGATTCCCACTTACACACGCTATAGGGGCATTGTGCAGGTTCAAGCCACATATGCGCAGATGGATGAAAACTATGATGGAAACACTCGTCAGCGGGAATCTGCTCTACGAAAAAAGTTATGCCTTGGTGATACGGGTTCATGAAAGAAGTTGAATTATACAAAGACACGCATACCAACCATCAGCAGAATAACAACCTCTTAGATCTTGATGATGCTATTGGGGAAATCAAGAGAATACACTCACATGGCGTGTCGATACTATTGGGGAACGTAGCAATAATTCAAAATTTTCCTACGTGTCACCAAGATCAATCTAGGAGATACTAGCAATGAGAGAGAGTGAGTGCATGTTCATACCCTTGAAGATCACTAAGCGGAAGCGTTACAAGAACGCGGTTGGTGGAGTCGTACACGCAGCGATTCAGATCGCGGTCGATTCTGATCTAAGCGCCGAACAACGGCGCCTCCGCCTTCAACACACGTGCAGCCTGGTGACGTCTCCCATGCCTTGATCCAGCAAGGAGGAGGGAGGGGTTGGGGAAGACAACTCCAGCAGCAGCACGATGGCATGGTGGTGGTGGAGCAGCGTGGTTCTCCAGCAGGGCTTCGCCAAGCACTATGAAAGACGAGGAGGTGGAGAGGTAGGGCTGCGCCGAGAGAGAGAGAGAGAGAGACTTTTGTGTATGGCAGCCCCAAAACCCCCACTATATATAGGATGAGGGGAGGGGGCTGCGCCCCCTCTAGGGTTCCCTCCCTAGGGGGGCGGCAACCCTAGATGGGATAGAGGGGCGACCAAGAGGGGGAGAGAGGGGGGCGCCCTAGGGTGGGCCTTAGCTAGGCCCATCTGCGCCTAGGGTTCCCCCTCCCCCCTTTGCTGCGCCATGGGCCTTGGTGGGAGGCGCACCAGCCCATTCAGGGGCTGGTCCCATCCCACTCTTGGCCCACGCAAGCCTCTGGGGCCGGTGGCTCCTCCCGGTGGACCCCCGGAACCCTTCCGGTGGTCCCGGTACATTACCGGTGATGCCCGGAACACTTCTGGTGTCCAAATCCTCACTTCCTATATATCATTCTTTACCACCGGACCATTCCGGAACTCCTCGCGACATCCGGGATCTCATCCGGGACTCCGAACAACATTCAATAACCACGTACATACTTTCCCTATAACCCTAGCGTCATCGAACCTTAAGTGTGTAGACCCTACGGGTTTCGGGAACCATGCAGACATGACCGAGACATCTTTCCGGCCAATAACCAACAGCGGGATCTGGATACCCATGTTGGCTCCCACATGTTCCACGATGATCTCATCGGATGAACCACGATGTCGAGGATTCAATCAATCCCGTATACAATTTCCTTTGTCTATCGGCATGTTACTTGCCCGAGATTCGATCGTCGGTATCTCTATACCTCGTTCAATCTCGTTACCGGCAAGTCTCTTTACTCGTTCCATAACACATGATCCCATGGATAACTCCTTAGTCACATTGAGCTTGTTATGATGATGCATTACCGAGTGGGCCCAGAGATACCTCTCCATCATACGGAGTGACAAATCCCAGTCTCTATTCATGCCAACCCAACAGATACTTTCGGAGATACCTGTAGTGCACCTTTATAGCCACCCAGTTACATTGTGACGTTTGGTACACCCAAAGCATTCCTACGGTATCTGGGAGTTGCACAATCTCATGGTCTAAGGAAATGATACTTGACATTAGAAAAGATTTATCAAACGAACTACACGATCTTGTGCTACGCTTCGGATTGGGTCTTGTCCATCACATCATTCTCCTAATGATGTGATCCCGTTATCAATGACATCCAGTGTCCATGGTCAGGAAACCATGACCATCTATTGATCAATGAGCTAGTCAACTAGAGGCTTACTAGGGACATATTACGATCTATGTATTCACATATGTATTACGGTTTTCGGTTAACACAATTATAGCAGGAACAATAGACAATTATCATGAACACGGAAATATAATAATAACCACTTTATTATTGCCTCTAGGGCATATTTCCAATAGTCTCCCACTTACACTAGAGTCAATAATCTAGTTACATTGTGATGAATCGAACACCCATAGAGTTCTGGTGTTGATCATGTTTTGCTTGCGGAAGAGGTTTAGTCAACGGATCTGCGACATTCAGATCGGCATGCACTTTACAAATATCTATGTCTCCATCCTGAATATATTCATGAATTGAGTTGAAGCGACGCTTGATATGCCTGGTCTTCTTGTGAAACATGGGCTCCTTGGCAAGGGCAATAGCTCCAGTGTTGTCAGAGAAGAGAGTCATTGGGCCCGACGCATTGGGAATAACTCCTAGGTCGGTGATGAACTCCTTCATCCAGACTGCTTCATGTGCTGCCTCCGAGGCTGCTATGTACTCCGCTTCACATGTAGATCCCGCAACGACGCTTTGCTTGCAACTGCACTAGCTGACTGCCCCTCCATTCAAAATGTACACGTATCCGGTTTGTAACTTGGAGTCATCTAGATCTGTGTCGAAGCTAGCATCGACGTAACCCTTTACAACGAGCTCTTCGTCACCTCCATAAACGAGAAACATATTCTTAGTCCTTTTCAGGAACTTTAGGATATTCTTGACCGCTGTCCAGTGTTCCATGTCGGGATTACTTTGGTATCTCCCTACCAAACTTATGGCAAGGTTCACATCAGGTCAGGTACACAGCATGGCATACATAATAGACCCTATGGCTGAGGCATAGGGGATGACACTCATCTTTTCTCTATCTTCTGCCGAGGTCGGGCATTGAGCTGTGCTCAATTTCACACCTTGCCATACAGGCAAGAACCCCTTCTTGGACTGATCCATATTGAACCTCTTCAATATCTTGTCAAGGTATGTGCTTTGTGAAAGACCAATGAGGCATCTCGATCTATCTCTATAGATCTTGATACCTAATATGTAAGCAGCTTCTCCAAGGTCCTTCATTGAAAAACACTTATTCAAGTAGGCCTTTATGCTTTCCAAAAGTTCTATATCATTTCCCATCAATAGTATGTCATCCACATATAATATGAGAAATGCTACAGAGCTCCCACTCACTTTCTTGTAAACACAGGCTTCTCCATAAGTCTGCATAAACCCAAACACTTTGATCATCTCATCAAAGCGAATGTTACAACTCCGAGATCCTTGCACCAGCCCATAGATTGAGCGCTGGAGCTTGCATACCTTGTCAACATTCTTAGGATCAACAAAACCTTCCGGCTACATCATATACAATTCTTCCTTAAGGAAACCATTAAGGAATGTTGTTTTGACATCCATTTGCCATATCTCATAATCATAGAATGCGGCAATTGCTAACATGATTTGGACGGACTTCAGCTTCACTACGGGTGAGAAAGTCTCATCGTAGTCTACCCCTTGAACTTGTCGATAACCCTTAGCGACAAGCTGAGCCTTATAGATGGTCACGTTACCATCCGCGTCAGTCTTCTTCTTAAAGATCCATTTATTCTCTATGGCTTGCTGATCAACGGGAAAGTCTATCAAAGTCCATACTTCATTTTCATACATGGATCCTATCTCGGATTTCATGGCTTCAAGCCATTTGTTGGAGTATGGGCCCGCCATCGCTTCTTCATAGTTCGAAGGTTCACCGTTGTCTAACAACATGATTTCCAGGATAGGGTTGCCGTACCACTCTGGTGCGGAACGTGTCCTCGTGGACCTACGAAGTTCAGTAGCAACTTGATCCGAAGTTTCATGATCATCATCATTAACTTCCTCTCTAGTCAGTGCAGGCAGCACAGAAACATCTTCCTAAGCTGCGCTACTTTCTGGTTCAAGAGGCAGTACCTCATCAAGTTCTACTTTCCTCCCACTTACTTCTTTTGAGAGAAACTCTTTCTCTAGAAAGGATCCATTCTTGGCAACAAAGATCTTGCCTTCGGATCTGAGGTAGAAGGTATACCCAATAGTTTCCTTAGGGTATCCTATGAAGATGCATTTTTCCGACTTGGGTTCAAGCTTTTTAGGTTGAAGTTTCTTGACATAAGCATCGCATCCCCAAACTTTCAGAAACGACAACCTAGGTTTCTTTCCAAACCATAATTCATACGGTGTCGTCTCAACGGATTTCGACGGAGCCCTATTTAAAGTGAATGCGGCAGTCTCTAAAGCATAACCCCGAAATGATAGCGGTAGATCGGTAAGAGACATCATAGATCGCACCATATCCAATAGAGTGAGATTACGATGTTCAGACACACCATTTCGCTGAGGTGTTCCAGGCGGTGTGAGTTGTGAAACAATTCCACATTTCCTTAAGTGCATGCCAAACTCATGACTCAAGTATTCTCCTCCATGATCTGATCGTAAGAACTTTATTTTCCTGTCACGTTGATTCTCTACCTCACTTTGAAATTCCTTGAACTTTTCAAAGGTCTCAGACTTTTGTTTCATTAAGTAGACATACCCATAACTACTTAAGTCATCAGTGAGGGTGAGAACATAACGATAGCCACAGCGAGCCTCAACTCTCATTGGACCGCACACATCAGTATGTATGATTTCCAATAAGTTGGTTGCTCGCTCCATTGTTCCGGAGAACGGAGTCTTGGTCATTTTGCCAATGAGGCATGGTTCACACGTGTCAAATGATTCATAATCAAGAGACTCCAAAAGTCCATCTGCATGGAGTTTCTTCATGCGTTTGACACCAATGTGACCAAGGCGGCAGTGCCATAAGTATGTAGGACTATCATTATCAACCTTACATCTTTTGGCATTCACACTATGAATATGTGTAACATCACATTCGAGATTAAACAAAAATAAACCATTGACCGGTGGGGCATGACCATAAAACATATCTCTCATATAAATGGAACAACCATTATTCTCGGATTTAAATGAGTAGCCATCTCACATTAAACGAGATCCAGATACAATGTTCATGCTCAAAGCTAGTACTAAATAACAATTATTGAGGTTTAAAACTAATCCCGTAGGTAGATGTAGAGGAAGCGTGCCGACGGCGATCACATCGACCTTGGAACCATTCCCGACGTGCATCGTCACCTCATCCTTCGCTAGTCTCCGCTTATTCCGCAGCTCCTGTTTTGAGTTACAAATATGAGCAACCGCACCGGTATCAAATACCCAGGAGCTACTACAAGCGCTGGTAAGGTACACATCAATAACATGTATATCACATATACCTTTGGCGTTGCTGGCCTTCTTGTCCGCTAAGTACTTGGGGCAGTTCCGCTTCGAGTGACCATTTCCCTTACAATAAAAGCACTGAGTCTCGGGCTTGGGTCCATTCTTTGGCTTCTTCCCAGCAACTGATTTACCAGACACTGTCGGATCACGGGTTCTGGCAAAACCCTTAAGGTTCAAACTCTGGGGTGCGCGCGAAGACCTCCCCCCCTATCGATCCGCGTCCTAACTTAGCCTGGATCTCACGAACTAACTCGACGAACTTGCAACACAAGGGACACAAGATTTATACTGGTTCGGGCCACCGTTGTGGTGTAATACCCTACTCTAGTGTGGTGGTGGATTGCCTCTTGGGCTGAGAATGAATAGTACAAGGGGAAGAACAGCCTCCTCAGGTTGAGGTGTTCTTGTGCTTGGTGCACTTGTGTGGCTGAGGATGATCTTCAATTCTCTCTCCCGCCTATGGTGGTGGCTAGTCCTATTTATAGAGGCTCTGATCCTCTCCCCAAATATTGAGCGGGAAGGGAGCCAACAACGACCAATTTGAAAGGGTACAACTAGTACAAGCTATCCTGACAAAAGGTGGTCTTTGCCTGCCAAAGGTTCTGGTGGTGACTGAAGGAAATATGCCCTGGAGGCAATAATAAAGTTATTATTTATTTCCTTATTTCATGATAAATGTTTATTATTCATGCTAGAATTGTATTAACCGGAAACATAATACATGTGTGAATACATAGACAAACAGAGTGTCACTAGTATGCCTCTACTTGACTAGCTTGTTAATCAAAGATGGTTATGTTTCCTAACCATGAACAAAGAGTTGTTATTTGATTAACGGGATCACATCATTAGATTAATGATCTGATTGACATGACCCATTCCATTAGCTTAGCACCCGATCGTTTAGTATGTTGCTATTGCTTTCTTCATAACTTATACATGTTCCTATGACTATGAGATTATGCAACTCCCGTTTGCCGGAGGAACACTTTGTGTGCTACCAAACGTCACAATGTAACTGGGTGATTATAAAGGAGCTCTATAGGTGTCTCCAAAGGTACATGTTGGGTTGGCGTATTTCGAGATTAGGATTTGTCACTCCAATTGTCGGAGAGGTATCTTTGGGCCCTCTCGGTAATGCACATCACATAAGCCTTGCAAGCATTGCAACTAATGAGTTAGTTGCGAGATGATGTAGTACGGAACGAGTAAAGAGACTTGCCGGTAACGAGATTGAACTATGTATTGAGATACCGACGATCGAATCTCGGGCAAGTAACATACTGATGACAAAGGGAACAACGTATGTTGTTATGCGGTCTGACCGATAAAGATCTTCGTAGAATATGTAAGAGCCAATATGAGCATCTAGGTTCTGCTATTGGTTATTGACCGGAGACATGTCTCGGTCATGTCTACAGTGTTCTCGAACCGTAGGGTCCGCACGCTTAAGGTTTCGATGACAATTATATTATGAGTTTACGAGTTTTGATGTACCAAAGGAGTTCGGAGTCCCGGATGGGATCGGGGACATGACGAGGAGTCTCGAAATGGTCGAGACGTAAAGATCGATATATTGGACGACTATATTCGGACATCGGAAATGTTTCGAGTGATTCGGGTATTTTTCGGAGTACCGGAGAGTTACGGGAATTCGCCGGGGAGTATATGGGCCTTATTGGGCCATACGAGAATAGAGGAGAGAGGCCAAAAGGAAGGAGGCCTGCGCCCCCCCTCTGGTCCGAATTGGACAAGGGGCGCAGCCCCCTTTTCCTTTTTCCTCTCCCCCTCTTTCCCCTTCTCCTACTCCAACATGGAAGGAGGGAGTCCTACTCCTGGTGGGAGTAGGACTCCCCTTGGCACGCCCCCTCCTTGGCCGGCCGCCCCCTCCCCTTGGCTCCTTTATATACGGGGGCAGGGGGGCACCCTAGAACACAGAAGTTGATCTTCGTGATCGTTCCTTAGCCGTGTGCGGTGCCCCCCTCCACCATATTCCACCTCGGTCATATCGTTGCGGTGCTTAGGCGAAGCCCTGCGTCGGTAGAACATCATCATCGTCACCACGCCGTCGTGCTGACGGAACTCGTCCCCAAAGCTTTGCTGGATCGGAGCCCGGGGATCGTCATCGAGCTGAACGTGTGCCAAGAACTCGGAGGTGCCGGAGTAACGGTGCTTGGATCGGTCGGATCGGGAAGACGTATGACTACTTCCTCTACGTTGCGTCAACGCTTCCGCTTCGGTCTACGAGGGTACGTAGACAACACTCTCCCCTCTCGTTTCTATGCATCACCATGATCTTGCGTGTGCGTAGGAATTTTTTTTGAAATTACTACGTTCCCCAACAGTGGCATCCGAGCCTAGGTTTTATGTGTTGATGTTATATGCACGAGTAGAACACAAGTGAGTTGTGGGCGATATAAGTCATACTGGTTACCAGCATGTCATACTTTGGTTCGGCGGTATTGTTGGACGAAGCGGCCCGGACCGACATTACGTGTACGCTTACGCGAGACCGGTTCTCCCGACGTGCTTTGCACAAAGGTGGCTAGCGGGTGACAATTTCTCCAACTTTAGTTGAACCGAGTGTGGCTACGCCCGGTCCTTGCGAAGGTTAAAACAGCACCAACTTGACAAACTGTCGTTGTGGTTTTTATGCGTAGGTAAGATTGGTTCTTGCTTAAGCCCGTAGCAGCCACGTAAAACTTGCAACAACAAAGTAGAAGACGTCTAACTTGTTTTTGCAGGGCATGTTGTGATGTGATATGGTCATTACATGATGCTAAATTTTATTGTATGGGATGATCATGTTTTGTGACCGAGTTATCGGCAACTGGCAGGAGCCATATGGTTGTCACTTTATTGTATGCAATGCAATCGCGCTGTAATGCTTTACTTTATCACTAAGCGGTAGCGATAGTCGTGGAAGAATAAAATTGGCAAGACGACAACGATGCTACGATGGAGATCAAGGTGTCGCGCCGGTGACGATGGTGATCACGATGGTGCTTCGAAGATGGAGATCACAAGCACAAGATGATGATGGCCATATCATATCACTTATATTGATTGCATGTGATGTTTATCTTTTTATGCATCTTATCTTGCTTTGATTGACGGTAGCATTATAAGATGATCCCTCACTAAATTATCATAGTAAAAGTGTTCTCCCTGAGTATGCACCATTGCGAAAGTTCTTCATGCTGAGACACCACGTGATGATCGGGTGTGATAGGCTCTACGTTCAAATACAACAGGTGCAAAATAGTTGCATACGCGGAATACTCAGGTTATACTTGACGAGCCAAGCATATACAGATATGGCCTCAGAACACGGAGACCGAAAGGTCGAGCGTGAATCATATAGTAGATATGATCAACATAGTGATGTTCACCAATGAAACTACTCCATCTCACGTGATGATCGGACATGGTTTAGTTGATTTGGATCACGTGATCACTTAGAGGATTAGAGGGATGTCTATCTAAGTGGGAGTTCTTAAGTAATATGATTAATTGAACTTTAATTTATCATGAACTTAGTCCTAGTAGTATTAGCATATCTATGTTGTAGATCAATAGCTCGCGTTGTTGCTTTCATTTTGATATGTTCCTAGAGAAAATTGTGTTGAAAGATGTTAGTAGCAATGATGCGGATTGGATCCGTAATCTGAGGTTTATCCTCATTGCTGCACAGAAGAATTATGTCCTTGATGCACCGCTAGGTGACAGACCTATTGCAGGAGCAGACGCAGACATTATGAACGTTTGGCTAGCTCAATATGATGACTACTTGATAGTTTAAGTGAACCATGCTTAACGGCTTAGAATCGGGACTTCAAAGACGTTTTGAACGTCATGGACCATATGAGATGTTCTAGGAGTTGAAGTTAATATTTCAAGCAAATACCCGAGTTAAGAGATATGAAGTCTCCAACAAGTTCTATAGCTAAAAGATGGAGGAGAATCGCTCAACTAGTGAGCATGTGCTCAGATTGTCTGGGTACAACAATCGCTTGAATCAAGTGGGAGTTAATCTTCCGGATAAAATAGTGATTGATAGAATTCTCTAGTCACCATCACCAAGTTAGTAGAACTTCGTGATGAACTATGATATGCAAGGGATAACAGAAACGATTCCCGAGCTTTTCATGATGAAGAAATCGATGAAGGTAGAAATCAAGAAAGAGCATCAAGTGTTGATGGTTGACAAGATCACTAGTTTCAAGAAAAGGGCAAAGGGAAAAAGGGGAACTTCAAGAAGAACATCAAGCAAGTTGCTGCTCAAGTGAAGAAGCCCAAGTCTGGTCCTAAGCCTGAGACTAAGTGCTTCTACTGCAAAGGGACTAGTCACTGGAAGCGGAACTACCCCAAGTAATTGGTGGATAAGAAGGATGGCAAAGTGAACATAAGTATATTTGATATACATGTTATTGATGTGTACTTTACTAGTGTTTATAGCAACCCCTCAGTATTTGATACTAGTTCAGTTGCTGAGATTAGTAACTCGAAACGGGAGTTGCAGAATAAACAGAGACTAGTTAAGGGTGAAGTGACGATGTGTGTTGGAATGGTTCCAAGATTGATATGATCACCATCGCACACTCACTATACTTTCGGGATTAGTGTTGAACCTAAATAAGTGTTATTTGGTGTTTTCATTGAGCATGAATATGATTTGATCATGTTTATTGTAATACGGTTATTCATTTAAGTAAGAGAATAAATTGTTGTTCTGTTTACATGAATAAAACCTTATATGGTTACACACCCAATGAAAATAGTTTGTTGGATCTCGATCATAGTGATACAAATATTCATAATATTGAAGCCAAAAGATGCAAAGTTAATAATGATAGTGCAACTTCTTTGTGGCACTGCCGTTTAGGTCATATTGGTGTAAAGCGCATGAAGAAACTCCATGCTGATGGGTTTTTGGAATCACTTGATGCTTGCGAACCATGCCTCATGGGCAAGATGACTAAAACGCCATTCTCCGGAACAATGGAGCGAGCAACTGACTTATTGGAAATAATACATAATGATGTATGCGATCCGATGAGTGTAGAGGCTCGCGGCGGGTATCGTTATTTTCTGACCTTCACAGATGATTTAAGTAGATATCTACTTGATGAAACATAAGTCTGAAACATTTGAACAGTTCAAAGACATTCAGAGTGAAGTGGAAAATCATCGTGAAAAGAAAATAAGGTTTCTACGATCTGATCGCGGAGACGAATATTTGAGTTACGAGTTTGGTCTTCAATTAAAACAATGTGGAATAGTTTCACAAATTCATGCCACCTGGAACACCACAGCATAATGGTGTGTCCGAACGTCATAACCGTACTTTATTGGATATAGTGCAATCTATGATGTTTCTTACCGATTTACCACTATAGTTTTGGGGTTATGCATTAGAAACAGCTGCATTCACATTAAAAAGGGCACCATCTAAATCCGTTGAGACGACACCGTATGAACTATGGTTCGGCAAGAAACCAAAGTTGTCATTTCTTAAAGTTTGGGGTTGTGATGCTTATATGAAAAAGTTTCATCCAGATAAGCTCAAACCCAAATCGGAGAAATATGTCTTCATAGGATACCCAAAAGAAAATGTTGGGTACACCTTCTATCACAGATCCGAAGGCAAGATATTCGTTGCTGAGAATGGATCTTTTCCAGAGAAGGAGTTTCTCTCGAAAGAAGTGAGTGGGAGGAAAGTAGAAAACTTGATAAGGTAATTGTACCTTCTCCCTTATTGGAAAGTAGTTCATCACAGAAATCTGTTCTTGTGACTACTACACCAATTAGTGAGGAAGCTAATGATGATGATCATGTAACTTCAGATCAAGTTACTACCGAATCTCGTAGGTAAACCAGAGTGAGATCCGCACCAGAGTGGTACGGTAATCCTTTTCTGGAAGTCATGTTACTAGACCATGACGAACTTGCAAACTATGAGGAAGCGATGATGAGCCCAGATTCCGCGAAATGGTTTGAGGCCATGAAATCTGAGATATGATCCATGTATGAGAATAAAGTATGGATTTTGATGGATTTGCCCGATGATCGGCAAGCCATAGAAAATAAATGGATCTTCAAGAGGAAGACGAACGTTGATAGTAGTGTTACTATCTGCAAAGCTAGACTTGTCGAAAAAGTTTTTTGACAAAGTTCAAGGTGTTGACTCGATGAGATTTTCTCACTCGTATTGATGCTTAAAGTCTGTCCGAATCATGTTAGCAATTGCCGCATTTTATGAAATGGGCAAATGGATAACAAAACTGCACTCCTTAATGGATTTCTTAAAGAACAGTTGTATATGATGCAACCACAAGGTTTTGTCAATCCTAAAGATGTTAACAAAATGTGCAAACTCCGGCAATCCATCTATGGACTGGTGCAAGCATCTCAGAGTTGGAATATACGCTTTGATGAATTGATCAAAGCATATAGTTTTATACAGACTTGCGGTGAAGCCTGTATTTACAAGAAAGTGAGTGGGAGAACTATAGCATTTCTGATAAGTATATGTGAATGACATATTGTTGATCGGAAATAATGTAGAATTATTCTACAAAGCATAAAGGAGTGTTTGAAAGGAGTTTTTCAAAGAAAGACCTCGGTTAAGCTTCTTACATATTGAGCATCAAGATCTATAGAGATAGATCAACACGCTTGATAAGTTTTTTCAATGAGTACATACCTTGACAAGATTTTGAAGTAGTTCAAAATGGAACAGTCAAAGAAAGAGTTCTTGCCTGTGTAACAAGGTGTGAAATTGAGTAAGACTCAAAACCCGACCACGGCAGAAGATAGAAAGAGAATGAAAGTCATTCCCTATGGCTTGGCCATAGGATCTATGAAGTATGCCATGCTGTGTACCAGATCTATTGTATACCCTACACTGATTTTGGCAAGGGAGTACAATAGTGATCTAGGAGTAGATCACTGGACAACGGTCAAAATTATCCTTAGTGGAATAAGGATATGTTTCTCGATTACGGACGTGACAAAAAGGTTCGTCGTAAAGGGTTACGTCGATACAAATTTTTGACACCGATCTGGATGACTCTAAGTCTCGATCTAGATACATATTGAAAGTGGGAGCAATTAGCTAGAATAGCTCCGTGCAGAGCATTGTTGACATAGATATTTTGCAAAATACTTACGGATCTGAATATAACAGACCCATTGACTAAAATTATCTCACAAGCAAAACATGATCACACCTTAGTACTCTTTGTGTGTTAATCACATAGCGATGTGAACTAGATTACTGACTCTAGTAAACCATTTGGGTGTTGGTCACATGACGATGTGAACTATGGGTGTTAATCACATGGTGATGTGAATTATTGGTGTTAAATCACATGGCGATGTGAACTAGATTATTGACTCTAGTGCAAGTGGGAGACTGAAGGAAATATTCCCTAGAGGCAATAATAAAGTTATTATTTATTTCCTTATTTCATGATAAATGTTTATTATTCATGATAGAATTGTATTAACCAGAAACATAATACATGTGTGAATACATAGACAAAAAGAGTGTCACTAGTATGCCTCTACTTGACTAGCTCGTTAATCAAAGATGGTTATGTTTCCTAACCATGAACAAAGAGTTGTTATTTGATTAACGGGATCACATCATTAGATGAATGATCTGATTGACATGACCCATTCCATTAGCTTAGCACCCGATCGTTTAGTATGTTGCTATTGCTTTCTTCATGACTTATACATGTTCCTATGACTATGAGATTATGCAACTCCCATTTGCTGGAGGAACACTTTGTGTGATACCAAACGTCACAACATAACTGGGTGATTACAAAGGAGCTCTACAGGTGTCTCCAAAGGTACATGTTGGGTTGGCGTATTTCGAGATTAGGATTTGTCACTCCGATTGTCGGAGAGGTATCTCTGGGCCCTCTCGGTAATGCACATCACATAAGCCTTGCAAGCATTGCAACTAATGAGTTAGTTGCGAGATGATGTATTACGGAATGAGTAAAGAGACTTGCCAGTAACGAGATTGAACTAGGTATTGAGATACCGACGATCGAATCTCGGGCAAGTAACATACCGATGACAAAGGGAACAACGTATGTTGTTATGCGGTCTGACCGATAAAGATCTTCGTAGAATATGTAGGAGCCAATATGAGCATCCAGGTTCCGCTATTGGTTATTGACCGGAGACATGTCTCGGTCATGTCTACATTGTTGTCGAACCGTAGGGTCCAGCACGCTTAAGGTTTCGATGACAGTTATATTATGAGTTTATGAGTTTTGATGTACCGAAGGAGTTAGGAGTCCCGGATGGGATCGGGGACATGACGAGGAGTCTCGAAATGGTCGAGACGTAAAGATCGATATATTGGACGACTATATTCGGACATCGGAAAGGTTTCGAGTGATTCGGGTATTTTTCGGAGTACCGAAGAGTTACGGGAATTCGCCGGGGAGTATATGGGCCTTATTGGGCCATACGGGAATAGAGGAGAGAGGCCAAAAGGAAGGAGTCCTGCGCCCCCCCTCTGGTCCGAATTGGACAAGGGGCGCAACCCCCTTTTCCTTCTTCCTCTCCCCCTCTTTCCCCTTCTCCTACTCCAACAAGGAAGGAGGGAGTCCTACTCCCGGTGGGAGTAGGACTCCCCTTGGCGCGCCCCCTCCTTGGCCGGCCGCCCCCTCCCCTTGGCTCCTTTATATACGGGGGCAGGGGGGCACCCTAGAACACAGAAGTTGATCTTCGTGATTGTTCCTTAGCCGTGTGCGGTGCCCCCTCCACCATATTCCACCTCGGTCATATCGTTGCGGTGCTTAGGTGAAGCCCTGCGTCGGTAGAACATCATCATCGTCACCACGCCGTCGTGCTGACGGAACTCGTCCCCGAAGCTTTGCTGGATCGGAGCCCGGGGATCGTCATCGAGCTGAACGTGTGCCAGGAACTCGGAGGTGCCGGAGTAACGGTGCTTGGATCGGTTGGATCGGGAAGACGTACGACTACTTCCTCTACGTTGCGTCAACGCTTTCGCTTCGGTCTACGAGGGTACGTAGACAACACTCTCCCCTCTCGTTGCTATGCATCACCATGATCTTGCGTGTGCGTAGGAATTTTTTTTGAAATTACTACGTTCCCCAATAGTGACGCCGTCCTGGGATCCATGGTGACCTCCGTCTTGCCGTCCTTCTAGTCTTGGTCTTATTGCATCGATATGGAAACCTTTGCTTGATGCCTCGGTACTCCGCGCCTGCGCTTACCCCCATAGCACCAAAGAGGAAACAAGGACGCTGCGTACGCTGGCGCCCGCCTGGTGCCTGCTTGGTCTCGATCATCATGGCCTACGTCACGAGAACCTCGCAAGGTTTGCCCAACCTTGAACTCTCCACCCCTCACGAGCCGGCCTGATGAGGCTGCTCCTGAGGAGGTCTTGTGTCGTCCACCTCGTGAGGCTTGGCCCCTCACGAGGGTCTTGATTCCTTGTTGATGAAGATGGCCGTACAGGCTTGCCAGCAAAGCCACGCCGTGGGCCGCAGGCAGGAAAGTCTGGGGACCCCCGCTCCCAAGACGTCGATAGTAGCCCCCAGGCCCAAGGCGCGCTCGGGCTTGGCTTCGAGAGGAAGCTAAGGGTCAAGTTCGGAGCACCGCGGGCCCCAATAGCCTGCGGCCTCGGTCGACGCATGGCGGTTGATTGGACGTGGGCGTCTCCGCTTCCCCACGCTGCCTTGATACCCGCCTGGCTAAACGGCCACCGCGATCTACACGGTTATTCTTCCATCGCTTGCGCCATTCTCCTCCAATTCCTCTGCTCCCCTTTCCAATCTGACCTTAGCTCTGCTCGCCCCATTGCCATGGTGCCGATGCAAGCGGATAAAGGGAAGAAGCCTCTGTCTTCGGCTAGTGCGTGCCTGGCCGCCGAGCCTGCAATAGGACGATCGCGGGTGCTCAATGATGAGGCCATGGGCAAGGTGCGTCCCATGCTCGCATCCAGCTTCAACGAGTGGGGAGAGACGGTGTCTTGGCCTGCTTCCTATGCTCACATTGACCGGACGACCACTGAGGTCCCCTTCTTCATCGACGCCCTCTGGGCCGGCTTGGTCCCTCCTTTCTCTGCCTTCCTCAAGGCAGTGCTTTCCCATTACCAGATCCACATGTTGCACCTTGATCCCCAATCCGTGACCCTGCTTGCCGTCTTCGCCTTTGTTTGCGAGGCCATGGTTGGCATTGCTCCTTTCGTGGCTCTTTTCTGCCACTTCTTCTCGCTGCACCTGATTGATCCTAGGCAAAGCTCCGGGTGCCTGAGCTTTTAGGCCGTGGCGGCAATGACCGGCAACGGGATTGACTTCGAGCTTCCACCATCCGCGAGCGGGTTCCGGACACGGTGGGTGTTTGTTGACGCCAAAGTGCTCGGCCCCCTGCTCTCTTCTCCGTCTGAGCCCGCCATTCCTAACTCCAGCTGGTGCCACTTGAGGCTCGCCGATCCATGCCTTGTCCCCGTCTGGCTGAGGTTGAGATGGCTCAAAGACCTTGGCGTGACTGTGCCTATGGTGGTGAGGGAGTTCATCCGGCGCCGAATTGCTCCGCTTCAGCGCCACTCCCGGCCGATGTGAGCCTTGCTCGGCAGCCAGGACCACATGAGACTTTAGGAGTCTAAGATCCCCCATGAGGCGCGGTCCTGACGGGCGTCCCGTTGCCGGACGACTTGCCGAGGAAGAGTTGTGTTTTGTACCGCACCTTGAACAAGATGTCCTTCATGGAGAAGATGCCCTCCTTCGACGAGTGGGGGTTGCGCCCAGCTGGCCTTGTGGGGCCCCACGAGAACCCCATCATCGTGGTTCCTTTCCTCGACGCTGGTGTAGAGCTCACCCCAAGTGTTGGTGCAGGGGCCATGCACCACTGGGGGCCGATAGTGAAGGTGTCGAGATGCTGATGCCGCCCAAGGCTCCCGAAGCATCGACCTCGGGGTCCCGCGACTCTTGCCCTGGGGCGGCGGTTGAAGGGGCGGTGTAGCCCGCGTCTCCCACGGCTGGGGCTCCTGAGGCCTCGGCAAGTCACTGCGAGGTAGGGCCGGCCAGCTCTCCTCAGCCTGGCGCTTCTAAGACTGCCCCTCCGAGCACTTCTCCAGCCATGCCTCGCGTCAGCCTCCATGTCCAGCGCTTCGGCCGGCTGTGCGTGGACTTCACAGAACTCCGCAAGAGAAAGGGGTCCTCAAGCTGCGGTAGTGGCACCTTCGTGCCGTTGAAACGGAGGAAGTATATCACCGTTGACGAGTAAGTACCTTATCTTGGTGATCTTCTATGTGCCGCTTTCCTTCCTGACGATTGTCCCCTCAGGACCCCTTCTGCCATGGCCGTAAAATCTCCTGAGAAGCAGCTCCCTCTCGTCCCATTGCACACGCCAAGCTCGAGCACAGCCCACGGCACGGGGTCCACCGTGGGAGTTGGCCCGTCATCAGGGCATCTTGAGCTCGTGCCTTCGTCGTCCTTCCTTCGCGGCCTGGCTCAGAGCGTGGCAAGCGTGCTAAGGGCTCCTCCCCTGATCACTGCCGGCGGCTGGCTAGCTTCGATCCCGGGGTCCTCTTCAAGCAGCGGGCCCCGTTTAGTTTGGGTCCCTCGCGAGACCCAGACGACGCCTGGGGCAGCGCCAGCCCCTGCCCCCTACTGAGAGGGGACGTACTGCATCGGGCGTCACCCACACCCTAGTAGCGGAGGGCGAGATGAGCCGTGCACAGAGTCCGAGCACGGGCGGAGCATTGTTCGTCATGAGCTCTTCTAGGAGGCGATGGGCATGATGAACCGACTCGGTGAATAACTTGAGGGTGTCGACGCGCGCCTCAAGGCCGAGGGTCTTCGGTTGGCGGAGAAGTGGCACAAGCTGAAGGTGGCCATCAACCTCGGGCGCCACCAGCGCGAGCTGGACAACAAGAAGGCCGAGGCTTCTCTTGCAGCCTCCCGTGAGGCCTTCTCTCGAGCTCTAGAGGAGGCTCGGGAAGCTGACCGCCACCGCAAGGCCGCGGAGAAACGTGCGTGGGAGCTCCAAGCCTGGAGCGCTGTCTTGGATCAGCAGGTGGAGGCGCACAGGGATGCTCTTGCATCGTTGAGGGGGTCGCCCGCCGAGGAGGAAGAGATCCATAAGTGCGAGGAGGTGCTGGCGCTGGAAGCCGTGGAGCACAGCCTTGAACTCGAACGGCTGGAGACGAGGGAGCGCTAGGTTGCTCTGGCGGAGGACGACGTCGGCGCGCGCGAGGTTAGGGCCCAGGAGGAGGTCGACTGCCGTGTGGCCGAGGCTCGCGCGGATCTCGAGAGCAGGCACAACCTAAAGCTGAAGGTCGTGGAAGCTGGGGCTGCTGGTAGGATTGCTTCCCTCAAGTCCCGGCTGGTTGAGGTGGAATGGCGCGAGGAGGCCACCGCATCAACCTTGGCCTCGGCGCAGGCTGAGCTGGTTTCATCCCGCGCCGAGCTGCTCTCTCTTCGGCAGCGGGTCACCGACGCCGAGTCCGTCGCGTGGCAGAACAGGGACGAAGTGCTCGAGCGACGGACGTTGGAGCGTGTGCATGCCCCCATGCTCGAGGACCACGGGAATAGGGCCAACACCGCCCTGGGCCATATCAGCAATGAGAATGCTCCTCATCCCCATGCAAATGACTACGCCAGCCACCTCCGCTTCTTTGGGGATGAGGTGTTGTGCCTGCAGAACCATTCCAAGAGGGCTCGCCAACTTGTTGAGGAGAGGAGCCACAGTCTGCTCGGGCGCACGTTCTCCCGCATCTTTAGCTACCTCCGGAACATCGACCCCAACTTCAATTTTGACACCGCCATTGCTCCCGTACCGGAAGCCATCCGGGACAATCTGGCGCGATGGGTTGAAGACAATGTGGATGCGCTGGTCAAGGCCTTTGCTTCTGACGACGCCGGGGTAGTGGTCGTGGAAGACGAAGGCGTCGTGGTTGATGATGGCGACACCGGTGCCAGTGAAGGTGGAGGCTACGCCAACGATGGCGACAGCGACACCAGCGGTGCATCAGAAGATGATATGGGAGACGCGGCCAGTGACATATCCGGCTGATTCCTCGTTCCCCTACCGTTTACCCTGTAAAAACTTGGGCGTGGCCCCGGAAGATTGCAAGAGCATTCTGAGAGGGGGAGCCCCTCATGTAAACAATCGTAGCTTTTATCCTTCTGTATCAAATTGAGTATGCATCTTCACGAGCTTACGCATGCTGGGGCAAGGTTGTTGTTGCAGTTTACCTTATCTTGGACTAAAAGAAATATGCCCTAGAGGCAATAATAAAGTTATTATTTATTTCCTTATATCATGATAAATGTTTATTATTCATGCTAGAATTGTATTAACCGGAAACATAATACATGTGTGAATACATAGACAAACAGAGTGTCACTAGTATGCCTCTACTTGACTAGCTCGTTAATCAAAGATGGTTATGTTTCCTAACCATGGACAAAGAGTTGTTATTTGATTAACGGGATCACATCATTAGGTGAATGATCTGATTGACATGACCCATTCCATTAGCTTAGCACCCGATCGTTTAGTATGTTGCTATTGCTTTCTTCATGACTTATACATGTTCCTATGACTATGAGATTATGCAACTCCCGTTTGCCAGAGGAACACTTTGTGTGCTACCAAATGTCACAACGTAACTGGGTGATTATAAAGGTGCTCTACAGGTGTCTCCAAAGGTACATGTTGGGTTGGCGTACTTCGAGATTATGATTTGTCACTCCGATTGTCAGAGAGGTATCTCTGGGCCCTCTCGGTAACGCACATCACATAAGCCTTGCAAGCATTACAACTAATGAGTTAGTTGTGAGATGATGTATTACGAAACGAGTAAAGAGACTTGCCGGTAACGAGATTGAACTAGGTATTGAGATACCGACGATCGAATCTCGGGCAAGTAACATACCGATGACAAAGGGAACAACGTATGTTGTTATGCGGTGTGGCGGATAAAAGATTTTCGTAGAATATGTAGGAGCCAATATGAGCATCCAGGTTCCGCTATTGGTTATTGACCGGAGACGTGTCTCGGTCATGTCTACATTTTTCTCGAACCCGTAGGGTCCGCACGCTTAAGGTTTCGATGACAGTTATATTATGAGTTTATGCATTTTGATGTACCGAATTTGTTCGGAGTCCTGGATGTGATCACGGACATGATGAGGAGTCTCGAAATGGTCGAGACATAAAGATTGATATATTGGAAGCCTATATTTGGATATCGGAAGTGTTCCGGGTGAAATCGGGATTTTACGGGAGTATCGGGAGGTTACCGGAATCCCCCGGGAGGTATATGGGCCTTAGTGGGCTTTAGTGGAAGAGAGGAGAGGTGGCCAGGGCTGGGCTGCGCGCCCCTCCCCCCCTAGTCCGAATAGGATAAGGAGAGGGGGGCGGCGCCCCCCTTCCTTCTCTCTCTCCTCTTTCCCCCTCCCGAATCCTATTCCAACTAGGAAAGGGGGGGAATCCTACTCCCGGTGGGAGTAGGACTCCTCCTGGCGCGCCCTCCTCCTGGCCGGCCGCACCCCCCCTTTGATCCTTCATATACGGGGGCAGGGGGCACCCCTAGACACACAAGTTGATCCACGTGATCATATTCTTAACCATGTGCGGTGCCCCCTTCCACCATAGTCCTCGATAATATTGTAGCGGTGCTAAGGCGAAGCCCTGCGACAGTAGTACATCAAGATCATCACCACGCCGTCGTGCTGACGGAACTCTTCCCCGACACTTTGCTGGATCGGAGTCCGGGGATCGTCATCGAGCTGAACGTGTGCTAGAACTCGGAGGTGCCGTAGTTTCGGTGCTTGATCGGTCGGGCCGTGAAGACGTACGACTACATCAACCGCGTTGTGCTAACACTTTCGCTGTCGGTCTACAAGGGTACGTAGATCACACTCTCCCCTCTCTTTGCTATGCATCACCATGATCTTGCGTGTGCGTAGGAAAATTTTGAAATTACTACGTTCCCCAACAGTGGCATCCGAGCCTAGGTTTTATGTGTTGATGTTATATGCACGAGTAGAACACAAGTGAGTTGTGGGCGATATTAGTAATACTGGTTACCAGCATGTCATACTTTGGTTCGGCGGTATTGTTGGACGAAGCGGCCCGGACCGACATTACGCGTACGCTTACGCGAGACCGGTTCTCCCAACGTGCTTTGCACAAAGGTGGCTAGCGGGTGACAGTTTCTCCAACTTTAGTTGAACCGAGTGTGGCTACGCCCGGTCCTTGCGAAGGTTAAAACAGCACCAACTTGACAAACTATCATTGTGGTTTTGATGCGTAGGTAAGATTGGTTCTTGCTTAAGCCCGTAGCAGCCACATAAAACTTGCAACAACAAAGTAGAGGACGTCTAACTTGTTTTTGCAGGGCATGTTGTGATGTGATATGGTCACGACATGACGCTAAATTTTATTGTATGAGATGATCATGTTTTGTAACCGAGTTATCGACAACTAGCAGGAGCCATATGGTTGTCGCTTTATTGTATACAATGCAATCGTGCTGTAATGCTTTACTTTATCACTAAGCGGTAGCGATAGTCGTGGAAGCATAAGACTGGCGAGACGACAACGATGCTACGATGGAGATCAAGGTGTCGCGCCGGTGATGATGGTGATCACGACGGTGCTTCGAAGATGGAGATCACAAGCACAAGATGATGATGGCCATATCATATCACTTATATTGATTGCATGTTATGTTTATCTTTTATGCATCTTATCTTGCTTTGATTGACGGTAGCATTATAAGATGATCTCTCACTAATTATCAAGAAGTGTTCTCCCTGAGTATGCACCATTGCGAAAGTTCTTCGTGCTGAGACACCACGTGATGATCGGGTGTGATAGGCTCTACGTTCAAATACAACGGGTGCAAAACAGTTGCACATGCGGAATACTCAGGTTATACTTGACGAGCCAAGCATATACAGATATGGCCTCGGAACACGGAGACCGAAAGGTCGAGCGTGAATCATATAGTAGATATGATCAACATAGTGATGTTCACCAATGAAACTGCTCCATGTCACGTGATGATCGGACATGGTTTAGTTGATTTGGATCACGTAATCACTTAGAGGATTAGAGGGATGCCTATCTAAGTGGTAGTTCTTTAAGTAATATGATTAATTGAACCTAAATTTATCATGAACTTAGTACCTGATAGTATCTTGCTTATTTATGTTTGATTGTAGATAGATGGACCGTGCTGTTGTTCCGTTGAATTTTAATGCGTTCCTTGAGAAAGCAAAGTTGAAAGATGATGGTAGCAATTACACGGACTAGGTCCGTAACTTGAGGATTATCCTCATTGCTGCACAGAAGAATTACGTCCTGGAAGCACCGCTGGGTGCCAAGCCTGCTGCTGGAGCAACACCAGATGTTATGAACGTCTGGCAGAGCAAAGCTAATGACTACTCGATAGTTCGGTGTGCCATGCTTTACGGCTTAGAATCGGGACTTCAACGACGTTTTGAACGTCATGGAGCATATGAGATGTTCCAGGAGTTGAAGTTAATATTTCAAGCAAATGCCCGGATTGAGAGATATGAAGTCTCCAATAAGTTCTATAGCTGCAAGATGGAGGAGAACAGTTCTGTCAGTGAGCATATACTCAAAATGTCTGTGTATAATAATCACTTGATTCAATTGGGAGTTAATCTTCCAGATGATTGCGTCATTGACAGAATTCTCCAATCACTACCACCAAGCTACAAGAGCTTCATGATGAACTATAATATGCAAGGGATGAATAAGACTATTCCCGAGCTCTTCGCAATGCTGAAAGCTGCGGAGGTAGAAATCAAGAAGGAGCATAAAGTGTTGATGGTCAACAAGACCACTAGTTTCAAGAAAAAGGGCAAAGGGAAGAAGTAGGGGAACTTCAAAAAGAACAGCAAGCAAGTTGCTACTCAAGAGAAGAAACCCAAACCTGGACCTAAGCCTGAAACTGAGTGCTTCTACTACAAGCAGACTGGTCACTGGAAGCGGAACTGCCCCAAGTATTTGGCGGATAAGAAGGATGGCAAGGTGAACAAAGGTATATGTGATATACATGTTATTGATGTGTACCTTACTAATGCTCGCAGTAGCACCTAGGTATTTGATACTGGTTCTGTTGCTAATATTTGCAACTCGAAACAGGGACTACGGATTAAGCGAAGATTGGCTAAGGACGAGGTGACGATGCGCGTGGGAAATGGTTCCAAAGTTGATGTGATCGCAGTTGGCACGCTACCTCTACATCTACCTTCAGGATTAGTATTAGACCTAAATAATTGTTATTTGGTGCCAGCGTTAAGCATGAACATTATATCTGGATCTTGTTTGATGCGAGACGGTTATTCATTTAAATAAGAGAATAATGGTTGTTCTATTTACATGAGTAATATCTTTTATGGTCATGCACCCTTAAAGAGTGGTCTATTCTTATTAAATCTCGATAGTAGTGACACACATATTCATAGTGTTGAAGCCAAAAGATGCAGAGTTGATAATGATAGTGCAACTTATTTGTGGCACTGCCGTTTGGGTCATATCGGTATAAAGCGCATATAGAAACTCCATACTGATGGGCTTTTAGAACCACTTGACTATGAATCACTTGGTACTTGAGAACCGTGCCTTATGGGTAAGATGAAAAAAACACCATTCTCCGGTACTATGGAGAGAGCAACAAATTTGTTGGAAATCATACATACAGATGTATGTGGACCGATGAATGTTGAGGCTCGTGGCGGATATCATTATTTTCTCACCTTCACAGATGACTTAAAGCAGATATGGGTATATCTACTTAATGAAACACAAGTCTGAAACGTTTGAAAAGTTCAAAGAATTTCAGAGTGAAGTTGAAAATCATCGTAACAAGAAAATAAAATTCCTACGATCTGATCGTGGAGGAGAATATTTGAGTTACGAGTTTGGTGTACATTTGAAACAATGTGGAATAGTTTCGCAACTCACGCCACCCGGAACACCACAGCGTAATGGTGTGCCCGAACGTCGTAATCGTACTTTACTAGATATGGTGCGATCTATGATGTCTCTTACTGATTTACCGCTATCGTTTTGGGGATACGCTCTAGAGACGGCCGCATTCACGTTAAATAGGGCACCATCAAAATCCGTTGAGACGACGCCTTATGAACTGTGGTTTGGCAAGAAACCAAAGTTGTCGTTTCTGAAAGCTTGGGGCTGCGATGCTTATGTGAAAAAGCTTCAACCTGATAAGCTCGAACCCAAATCGGAGAAATGTGTCTTCATAGGATATCCAAAGGAAACTATTGGATACACCTTCTATCACAGATTCGAAGGCAAGACTTTTGTTGCTAAATTCGGAAACTTTCTGGAGAAGGAGTTTCTCTCGAAAGAAGTGAGTGGGAGGAAAGTAGAACTTGACGAGGTAACTGTACCTACTACCTTATTGGAAAGTAGTACATCACAGAAACCTGTTTCTGCGACACCTACACCAATTAGTGAGGAAGCTAACGATAATGGTCATGAAACTTCAGAACAAGATACTACTGAACCTCGTAGATCAACCAGAGTGAGATCCGCGCCAGAGTGGTACGGTAATCCTGTTCTGGAAGTCATGCTACTAGATCATGATGAACCTACGAACTATGAAGAAGCGATGGTGAGCCCAGATTCTGCAAAATGGCTTGAAGCCATGAAATCTGAGATGGGATCCATGTATGAGAACAAAGTATGGACTTTGGTTGACTTGCCCAATGATCGGCAAGCAATTGAGAATAAATGGATCTTCAAGAAGAAGACTGACGCTGACGGTAATATTACTGTCTACAAAGCTCGACTTGTCGCAAAAGGTTTTCGGCAAGTTCAAGGGATTGACTACGATGAGACCTTCTCACCCGTAGCGATGTTTAAGTCTGTCCGAATCATGTTAGCAATTGCCGCATTTTATGATTATGAAATTTGGCAGATGGATGTCAAAACTGCATTCCTGAATGGATTTCTGGAAGAAGAGTTGTATATGATGCAACCAGAAGGTTTTGTCGATCCAAAGGGAGCTAACAAAGTGTGCAAGCTCCAGCGATCCATTTATGGACTGGTGCAAGCCTCTCGGAGTTGGAATAAACGCTTTGATAGTGTGATCAAAGCATTTGGTTTTATACAGACTTTTGGAGAAGCCTGTATTTACAAGAAAGTGAGTGGGAGCTCTGTAGCATTTCTGATATTATATGTGGACGACATATTACTAATTGGAAATGATATAGAATTTCTGGATAGCATAAAGGGATACTTGAATAAAAGTTTTTCATTGAAAAACCTCGGTGAAGCTGCTTACATATTAGGCATTAAGATCTATAGAGATAGATCAAGGCGCTTAATTGGACTTTCACAAAGCACATACCTTGACAAAGTTTTGAAGAAGTTCAAAATGGATCAAGAAAAGAAAGGGTTCTTGCCTGTGTTACAAGGTGTGAAGTTGAGTAAGACTCAATGCCCGACCACTTCAGAAGATAGAGAGAAAAGGAAAGATGTTCCCTATGCTTCAGCCATAGGCTCTATCATGTATGCAATGCTGTGTACCAGACCTGATGTGTGCCTTGCTATAAGTCTAGCAGGGAGGTACCAAAGTAATCCAGGAGTGGATCACTAGACAGCGGTCAAGAACATCCTGAAATACCTGAAAAGGACTAAGGATATGTTTCCTCGTTTATGGAGGTGACAAAGAGCTCATCGTAAATGGTTACGTTGATGCGAGCTTTGACACTGATTCGGACGATTCTAAATCGCAAACCGGATACATGTTTACATTAAACGGTGGAGCTGTCAGTTGGAGCAGTTCTAAACAAAGCGTCGTGGCGGGATCTACGTGTGAAGCGGAATACATAGCTGCTTCGGAAGCAACAAATGAAGGAGTCTGGATGAAGGAGTTCATATCCGATCTAGGTGTCATACCTAGTGCATCGGGTCCAATGAAAATCTTTTGTGACAATACTGGTGCAATTGCCTTGGCAAAGGAATCCAGATTTCACAAGAGAACCAAGCACATCAAGAGACGCTTCAATTCCATCCGGGATCTAGTCCAGGTGGGAGACATAGAGATTTGCAAGATACATACGGATCTGATGTAGCAGACCCGTTGACTAAGCCTCTTCGACGAGCAAAACATGATCAGCACCAAGGCTCCATGGGTGTTAGAATCATTACTGTGTAATCTAGATTATTGACTCTAGTGCAAGTGGGAGACTGAAGGAAATATGCCCTAGAGGCAATAATAAAGTTATTATTTATTTCCTTATTTCATGATAAATGTTTATTATTCATGCTAGAATTGTATTAACCGGAAACATAATACATGTGTGAATACATAGACAAACAGAGTGTCACTAGTATGCCTCTACTTGACTAGCTCGTTAATCAAAGATGGTTATGTTTCCTAACCATGGAAAAAGAGTTGTTATTTGATTAATGGGATCACATCATTAGGTGAATGATCTGATTGACATGACCCATTCCATTAGCTTAGCACCCGATCGTTTAGTATGTTGCTATTGCTTTCTTCATGACTTATACATGTTCCTATGACTATGAGATTATGCAACTCCCGTTTGCCAAAGGAACACTTTGTGTGCTACCAAACGTCACAACGTAACTGGGTGATTATAAAGGTGCTCTACAGGTGTCTCCAAATGTACATGTTGGGTTGGCGTATTTCGAGATTAGGATTTGTCACTCCGATTGTCGGAGAGGTATCTCTGGGCCCTCTCGGTAATGCACATCACATAAGCCTTGCAAGCATTACAACTAACGAGTTAGTTGTGAGATGATGTATTATGAAACGAGTAAAGAGACTTGCCGGTAATGAGATTGAACTAGGTATTGAGATACCGACGATCGAATCTTGGGCAAGTAACATACCGATGACAAAGGGAACAACGTATGTTGTTATGCGGTCTGACCGATAAAAGATCTTCGTAGAATATGTAGGAGCCAATATGAGCATCCAGGTTCCGCTATTGGTTATTGACCGGAGACGTGTCTCGGTCATGTCTACATTGTTCTCGAACCCGTAGGGTCCGCACGCTTAAGGTTTCGATGACAGTTATATTATGAGTTTATGCATTTTGATGTACCGAATTTGTTCGGAGTCCCGGATGTGATCAGGGACATGACGAGGAGTCTCGAAATGGTCGAGACATAAAGATTGATATATTGGAAGCCTATATTTGGATATCGGAAGTGTTCCGAGTGAAATCGGGATTTTACGGGAGTACCGGGAGGTTACCGGAACCCCCCGGGAGGTATATGGGCCTTAGTGGGCTTTAGTGGAAGAGAGGAGAGGTGGCCAGGGCTGGGCCGCGCGCCCCTCCCCCCTAGTCCGAATAGGATAAGGAGAGGGGGGCGGCGCCCCCTTCCTTCTCTCTGTCCTCTTTCCCCCTCCCGAATCCTATTCCAACTAGGAAAGGGGGGGGGGAATCCTACTCCCGGTGGGAGTAGGACTCCTCCTGGCGCGCCCTCCTCCTGGCCGGCCGCACCCCCCCTTTGATCCTTTATATACGGGGGCAGGGGGCACCCCTAGACACACATGTTGATCCACGTGATCATATTCTTAACCGTGTGCGGTGCCCCCTTCCACCATAGTCCTCGATAATATTGTAGCGGTGCTAAGTCGAAGCCCTGCGACGGTAGTACATCAAGATCGTCACCACGCCGTCGTGCTAACGGAACTCTTCCCCGACACTTTGCTGGATCGGAGTCCGGGGATCGTCATCGAGCTGAACGTGTGCTAGAACTCGGAGGTGCCGTAGTTTCGGTGCTCGATCGGTCGGGCCATGAAGACGTACGACTACATCAACCGCGTTGTGCTAACGCTTCCGCTGTCGGTCTACAAGGATACGTAGATCACACTCTCCCCTCTCGTTGCTATGCATCACCATGATCTTGCGTGTGCGTAGGAAAATTTTGAAATTACTACGTTACCCAACATGGACGAGCCCAAAACCGGCCCGAGAGATTGCGGGCTTTTGAGGAGCTCCTGAGCAGTTCGTCGACACGCCCGAGGGGGCCGCGCGATAAGGAAGCGCCAGCCACGGCTTGGCGCGTGCGTGGCTCGTGTGCGTCATGCCCAGCCCGGCTCGCGAGGGGCCCGCGAGGGGGGAGAAACTAGCGCGAACTCCGAAATAAGGCAAGAACTAGACTGCAATAAATAGCTCGAACGAGAAAAGGAATCCCCCCGCGCGCATCAAATAAAATTCAATTTCAACTTAAATCCAAATCCAGAAGGCAGGGTTACAGAAAAGAGATCCAAAGAAAATGGCCGCGTCCGGGGCCTAGTCTAGTCTTCGACGTCTTCTCACCAGTGTGGAGCTAAGTGCTGCCACTGGGCGTGGGAGGGAGCTCCCGAGGCCCGAGGGCGGCTCTCCTGAGGCTCCGGGGCGTGTACGGCCCCACTCATTATTACGTTAGAGTGTCACATGCGGCAATCTTCATAGGCATGAGCCTTACTTCGTATCGCGTGACTAGGGCCCCGCCTTGCGCCACCCCTACCACCGCTGGGACGACCGGAAATCAGGACAGCCCCACGAGGGCAGAGGGGACGCCAGCGGCGACCACGGGTCCTCTGCCGGGGGAAAGGTCGCCGTCGCCACCCCGATAGAGGGCCTACCTACGGGCATTGCCTTGCTCCGTGCGACACGAGGAGGGGCCTTGCTCCTGGCCCCTTCCACGCAGCCCCCAGTGGGTCTCTCCTGTTGGGGCGGGCATTGCCTTGCCAGAACCATCGTTTGGCGCCGTGACTTGGTTCATCTGTAACTCATGGTTAGCGTAAGCTTGCCCCTGAGGGATTAATGGTACCCTATATCTGTCGTTGACGGCGCGGTCGGCGGGGCTCTTTGGTGGCTCCTGGAAGGCTTCAGCTCCTAACGCCTCCTCCTCCCATACTGGCCCGAGGAATGAGCCGGGGTCGTCCTCTGGCGTGTAGTCCCGATCCATCATGCGGGGCACGTAGGCCTCTGAGGCTGCTGCCCCGAAGACCTCGCCGAAGTGCCCCACGCTCCATGTCGCTCAGCCCGTCACACTGTCCTGAGGATGGCGGGGCGGTGCTCCGATGAGGCTGTGTGCGAGGACGCTCATGCCCGCGCCTGTCCGAGGTGGCTCGGATGCGAGAGGGCGCCCTCTGCCGTGGACCGTGCTAATGTCGACGAAGCCCCCGGGCCCACATGGGGGTACGCGGGAGCAGCGAGGCCCGCCGTGGGATCCTGCCGCTGCCTGGGGCGTGAGCTGGTAGCAGAAGGGCAGTGCTCGCGTGGCCGCCGCATCCAGGAGCTCGGCGACGCGTTCCAGCAGTGCATCCCGGCTGCTCTCCATCAGCCGGCACCACAGCAGCTCTCGAGCCACTGTGAGCGCGGCCCGCATGTTTGCCTGCTCCCTCCTGGTGTGCGGTGCCGTTGCTGCAGCGTGGCTTGCGGCCCTTGCAGCAGCTCGCGTCTGTCGTGGGGTAAGAGCAGAGGTTGAGTGGACACGCCGCCCATGCCCCGTGGTGTTTGGGGCGCGCTCCACCTGAGACGCGGGGTTGAGGTCTTCCTGGGCGGGCGGCATTGCCCGGGCGGGCCAGGCTGCCCATCGGTCGTCGTTAGCCCTCGAGTCATGGGACATCGGAACCACGGAGCGTCGGCAGATTGCCTGGTGGGGAAGAAGCTCCAGCACACCCCTACCTGGCGCGCCAAATGTCAGATCATGGGTTCCGGCAAAACCCTTAAGGTTCGACCTCTGGGGTGCGCGCGAAGACCTCCCGCCCTATCGATCCGCGTCCTAACTTAGCCTGGATCTCACGAACTAACTCGACGAACTTGCAACACAAGGGACACAAGATTTATACTAGTTCGGGCCACCGTTGTGGTGTAATACCCTACTCCAGTGTGGTAGTGGATCGCCTCTTGGGCTGAGGATGAACAGTACAAGGGGAAGAACAGCCTCCTCAGGTTGAGGTGTTCTTGTGCTTGGTGCACTTGTGTGGCTGAGGATGATCTTCGAGTCTCTCTCCCGCCTATGGTGGTGGCTACTCCTATTTATAGAGGCCCTGGACCTCTCCCCAAATATTGAGCAGGAAGGGAGCCAACAACGGCCAATTTGAAAGGGGTCAACTAGTACAAGCTATCCTGACAAAAGGTGGTCTTCGCCTGCCAAAAATTCTGTTGGTGGCGCCGTCCTGGGCTCCATGGTGAACTCCGTCTTGCCGTCCTTCTGGTCTTGGTCTCGTTGCACCGATATGGAAACCTTTGCCTGATGCCTTGGTACTCCACGCCTGCACTTGCCCCCTTAGCACCAAAGAGGAAACAAGGACGCTGCGTGTGCTGGCGCCCGCCTAGTCTCAATCGTCATGGCCTACGTCACGAGAACCTCGCAAGGTTTGCCCAACCTTGAACTCTCCGCCCCTCACGAGCCGGCCTGATGAGGCTGATCCTGAGGAGGTCTTGTGTCGTCCGCCTCGTGAGGCTTGGCCCCTCGCGAGGGTCTTGATTCCTTGTTGAAGAAGATGGGCCGTACAGGCCTGGGAGCAAAGCCATGCCGTGGGCCGCAGGCAGGCAAGTCTGGGGACCCCCGTTCCCAGAACGCCGATAGGCATGACAACCCCCTTGCCGTCCTTCTTGAAGTTCTTCTTACCCTTGCCTTTCTTGAAACTAGTAGTTTTATTCACCATCAACGCTTGATGTTCCTTTTTGATTTCCACCTCCGCTGATTTCAGCATTGAATATAACTCAGGAATGGACTTCTCCATCCCTTGCATGGTTGTGCAACCCAGACATTTTGAGTATATGATCACTGACAGAACTGTTTTCGTCCATCTTACAACTGTAGAACTTGTCGGAGACTTCATATCTCTCGACCCAGGCATGAGCCTGGAATACCATTTTCAGCTCTTGGAACATCTCATATGCTCCGTGCTGCTCAAAACGCTTTTGGAGCCCCGGTTCTAAGCTGTAAAACATGCCACACTGAACCAGGGAGTAATCATCTCTACGCGACTGCCAGGTGTTCATAACGTCTTGAGTTGCTGGGAAAATGGGTGTGTCACCTAGCTGTGCTTCAAGGACATATGCTTTCTTGGCAGCTATGAGGATGATCCTCAAGTTACGGACCCAATCCGTGTAGTTGCTACCATAGTCTTTCAGCTTGGTTTTCTCTAGGAATGCGTTGAAGTTGAGGGCAACATTAGCGTGGGCCATTTGATCTACAAGACATATTGTAAAGACATTTTAGACTAAGTTCATGATAATTAAGTTCATCTAATTAAATTATTTAATGAACTCCCACTCAGATAGACATCCCTCTAGTCATCTAAGTGATACATGATCTGAATCGACTAGGTCGTGTCCGATCATCATGTGGGATGGTCTAGTCATCAACGGTGAACATCTCCATGTTGATTGTATCTACTATACGACTCATGTTCGACCTTTCGGTCTCTCATGTTCCGAGGCCATGTCTGTACATGCTACGCTCATCAAGTCAACCTAAGTGTTTTGCATGTGTAAATCTGGCTTACACCCGTTGTATGTTAACATTAGAATCTATCACACCCGATCATCACGTGGTGCTTCGAAACAACGAACCTTCGCAACGGTGCACCGTTAGGGGGAACACTTTCTTGAAATTTTAGTGAGGGATCATCTTATTTATGCTACCATTGTTCTAAGCAAATAAGATGTAAACATGACAAACATTACATGCAAATCATAAAGTGACATGATATGGACAATATCATCTTGCGCCTTTGATCTCCATCTTCAAGGCGTGGCATGAACACCATCGTCATGGACATGACACCATGATCTCCATCATCGTGTCTTCATTAAGTTGTGTCGCTAACTATTACTTCTACTACTATGGCTAACGGTTAGCAATAAAGCAAAGTAATTACATGGCATTTTCATTAACATGCAGGTCATAAATAAATTAAGACAACTCCTATGGCTCCTGCCGGTTGTCATACTCATCGACATGCAAGTCGTGATTCCTATTACAAGAACATGATCAATCTCATACATCACATATATCATTCATCACATCCTTTTGGCCATATCACATCACATAGCATACCCCGCAAAAACAAGTTAGACGTCCTCTAATTGTTGTTGCATGTTTTACGTGGCTGCCATGGGTTTCTAGCAAGAACGTTTCTTACCTATGCAAAACCACAACGGTGATATGCCAATTGCTATTTACCCTTCATAAGGACCATTTTCATCAAATCCGATCGGACTAAAGTGGGAGAGACAGATACCCACCAGCCACCTTATCCATCAAGTGCATGTCAGTCGGTGGAACCAGTCTCATGTAAGCGTACGTGTAAGGTTGGTCTGGGCCGCTTCATCCCACAATGCCGCCAAATCAAGATAAGACAAGTAATGGTAAGAAAATTGAACAAATCATCGCCCACAACTACTTTGTGTTCTACTCGTGCATAGAATCTACGCATAGACCTAGCTCTAGTGCCACCGTTGGGGAACGTAGCAATAATTCAAAATTTTCCTATGTGTCACCAAGATCAATCTACACTACAAAAAAAATACACTTCCGTGATGATACGTGTTTGTCACAGTAGGTCGCTTTTTTGTCATGCATGTATATCCATGAGAAATTTATGACAGAATCAAGATAGTCATACTTGTGCTGTCGTAGAAGTGTTCCATGACATTACCAAAATTATCATCACGGAAGTGTCCACTTCCATGACGATAAATCACGCGTCACAGAAGTGATTTCGTCAAGGGTGACCGACATGTGGTATCCACCGTAACGGAACGTCGTTAAGCTATCGGGTCGAGTTTTGGATCCGATAACCCATTAACAGCCCCGACCAATGGGGATTTTCCACGTGTAAAATCATCATTGGCTAGAGGAAACACGTGTCAGTTCATTGTCGGGACAGATGACATCCACTCACTGGACAGAAGGCGCCTATGATACGTCAACACGTGGCACGACTCAACAAGTTTAAATGGGCTGGCCCAACTAAAGGCCCACAAGATTTTGCGGACCATAATGGGCCGGCTCAGCTAAAGGCCCACGAGATTTTGCGGACCATAATGGGCTGGCCCAGCTAAAGGCCCACAAGATTTCACGGGCCATAGTGGGCCGGCCTAGGTAAAGGCCCACAAAATTTTTGTGTGCCATAATAGGGCAGCCCAGGTAAAGGCCCACAAAATTCTTGCGGATCATAATGGGCCGGCCCAGCTAAAGGCCCATGAGATTTCGCCGACATTAATGGGCTGGCCCAGCTGTAGGCCCACAAGATTTTGAGGACCCTAGTAGGCCGGCCCGTTAACTGGCCACCATGTTTTGGGCCAAATGCTGGCTCATATTTGATACGGTCTATTAATGGCCTGCCACGCTCCGGGCCTAACAGTGGCCCATATGAGATCCGGCCCGTTAAAAGCCTACCACGTTCTGGGCCAAATTACGACCCAGATCAGGTCCGGCCCTTTAAGAGGTTTTGGGCCTAATTATGGCCCATATCAGATTCGGCCCGTCAATTGGACACTATGCTTTTGGGCCCACTTGCTAAAGGCCCACTTAGTAATTCGGCCTGATATTAGTTTTGGCCTGTTAAGGGTCCGTTTAACATTTCGGCCCTATATTAATTTCAGCCTGTTAAAATCCCGTCATATAGTTGGGCCTAACTACGGCCCAGTTAGCATCCGGCCTGCTCGCAGCCGATATCTGATTGGGCCAAACAAGGACCGAGACAATTTTTCGGCCTGTTAAAAGCCCGTGATTTGATTCGCACAATCATGGGCCGGGGTTCATTTCGGGCTGCTGCCGGCCCGTGAGCTGATCGGCACGTTTCAGGCCCAACCTGTATCATGATTGCATGACGGCCCGATTATGTACCGTAATTTTACGGTTTGGCCGGTTTACTGCGAAGACAGGATATATATATACAGTAAAATAACTCAGCATCGTGAATAAGAAAAAACCTATACTATATAATAAAGAAATTACGGCATATTACATCCACTGGGCATCAAAGTTCGCCACTATGATAATAAAGCACAAGCAGACAACAGATTACATACACTGGGCATCAAAGATCGCCACCAGTGCAAATAAACACGCCGACAAAATAATATACAAAACCGACAGCACTTCAATAGAGTTCAAGAAAGGTTAGCCTTGCTGGGGAGCTGCAACGCAAGCAGCTGAGCAAGATGATGAGACTGTGCTTGTTCAACACTTATATCTTCCTCACTCTGAAAGATAAAAAAGCAGACAGATGACATGTTTTGCACATAAAAGTATCAGTGCTGACAATTCATCACATTTCTTACTGACGAATAAAGTGACACAGTTTAAATTTGCATTAACACAATATGGTATTGTTCAGGTCAAGACATGGCAGGAAATGACATCGTGAAGGAGTTGGCAGCTTCACGACACCACTGGATTACAGATCAAGAACTCATAAGTATCAACGGTTAGTGTGCTGTCAATTTATACCATTTCAGATTGGCCAATAAAGAGACAGTTTAAATAATAGTAGAATGATATGACATTTTTCATCGTTAAGACATTGCAGAATATGACATTATGCTGTAGTGGGTAGGTTCACCACACCACTGGATTACAGATGAAGAACAGAAGCATACATGCAGTGCAAAAGAAGATCACTTGCTCTGTATAGTTTAATTTACATGGTACGAAGAAGGAACTTGGTTGTACAACTGAAAACTTAAATTGAGAAAGGACAAACTTTTGTTTATGAACTACATATAATAAACTTTAAACAAGCAATTTGATGCAAACACCAAAAATAAACAGCTGTTGCAGTCATGCCTAACCAAATATATACAACAAAGTTTGAAGGCTTGAGATGGACAAACTTACATTATTGGTGAAGACAGGCTCTATAAAGGCCTTGTCCATGCTGATGGGGGGGGGGGCAATTCAAGAAGTTTACCACAGAATCTTCTTCAAAAGCATTGCCTTTATTCTACATTTTGTTAAGAGTAAATATAGATGTGATAATATACGAAAAAATGGAGAATATTTAAGATAAGATGAAGAGTGATGCTACATAACCAAGTAGCCAAGTAGCTATAAATGTAAGTGCAGCGATACAGGCAAAAGGTACAGCCAAGAGCAATGCACAGCTAAACTTCTTCAGTACCAACCTTATGGTAAGAGTAAATATAGATCTGATGTGTAGAAAATGGAGGGCAAAGGAAAATAAGCTGCAGAGTGATGGTACATGAACAACTACCTGTCATTATAAGTACACTGATAAAGGACAGCATTGGATATATTCTACACTAATGTAACCATTCATACAGATCAGATAATTTGGAGCGAACAATTGATAAGCAAGCTATCATGCATACTGCTGTCACATAATGAACCATGTATGTATGCAAGTACAGTGATACAGGACAACAGGTACTAACAAGAGCAAAGCAGCGGGCAGCATATTTGCGATATCCTGTCGTTCTTGTCAAACCAGAATTCTTCTTCGAGCAGATTTCCTGCAAAAAATATCCGTAAGGCACATGCGGAAAAGTAGAAGTTCAAATTGTCATGTGATTTCATAGACAGTACCTCATCCTGGGAACGAGACCAGTGCATAACAAGGTTTTCCCAGTCACGACGTTGTAAAACGACGGCCAGTGAATTGTAATACGACTCACTATAGGGCGAATTCGAGCTCGGTACCCGGGGATCCTCTAGAGTCGACCTGCAGGCATGCAAGCTTTGCTCGTCATGACTATCCAGATTGACCCTCGCCTAGTTACAACAATGTAATGCAAATCATAGCCATGAATAATAGCACTTACACAAGAGCACACAACAACTAGGCAGGGCTGTTTGGTTCTAGGCCTAACCATGCCACACTTTGCCATACAATGTTGCCACACTTTCCTAAGGTTAGTTCTTCAAAATGAGAGCCACAAGTTGGCAAGCCTAAGGGAATCTTGCCACACTTTTTATGTGTATGTGTTGTGGGGCCCTAGGGTGGCTTGCCTAAGGTGTGGCTTGAACCAAACATCCACCCAAGTTGGTCAAACTTGCCTAACCTTAGGTGTGGCAACCTTAGGCAAATTTAGTCTCAAACCAAACAGCCCACGTACATAACAGGGGTACACCATAACCAGGATATATAAATCGGGAAAGTGGAACTGGCTAGAAATTACAGTGTTGTATTGCCGCTAGTAATTGAAAGCCTATCGATCACGTACAGGCCAGCTCTATCAGCTGTTGACTGCAGATGTCCCTGCTCCCCTTCCTGACAAGGAACATACTGTGCTTCCCATATAGAACACCGCACGGGCCGCCGGCCGAACCACCGGCGCCACCGCCTATGTTCCTCCGCCACCCCCACCCTCGCCCCCCCCCGCGTCGAGTTTTCTTCATTCGACGTGGCCCCACCATCGCCCCCCACAACCACCGTCCCCACCCGAGCCCCTTCGATCGCACCGGCAAACTCCGGCGAGCTCTGAAAAATCGACTGACCCAATTTTGAAATTTAGTCTACTGTGATTTAACTACTGTGGAATATAAAAGGGGAAAACCATAAGCATTGCGGGTATGGTGTTGAGCGTGCCATGGCAGATCTGAAGGTGCAAACCATACAAAGGCAACTTCGCAACCAAGAAAAGAAATCAGAGTAAAGCAGTGGCGATCTATTTTCTTGCTGCGATAAATAAGTTGAGCAGATACGAAAGAGTACCGCCTCTGGTGCGACGCCATGTACGCATCTGCTGAGAATTTGATGGTGCTGCGGTAGCGATGGCTGTCGGCGGCGTGGAAGCAGATCTAGGAGGCTAGACGGTGGCGGCGGGGCGCGATGGATGAGACGGTCGTAGGAGCGGCGCCGTCAAGGTGGACGACAGCGGGGATGAAGCGAGAGGACGGGATGCAAGGATCCCGGTCCGAAGCCGTGGATGAGAGAGGTTGATCTCTTGTAATGGACGACGGCGTCGGGGTACCAGCTCTGGCATGGTGGAGGAGGAAGGCGGTGGATGGGGTGGCAGACGGCGGCGGACGGAGGAGGGTGGGGTGGAGAGGGTGTTTTGGCGCCCACGGAGTACGAATGGGGAAAAGGGAGGTAGAGAGGAAGGGGGGAACCATGTATTCAGTGCGCGCTTGTCTCAAATGCGAGGAAATTTACAAACTTAGCCCCCTTTTCAAATTTCTACTACATCACAACAACACTAGTCGGTTGGGGATAGGGCGGTAATCTCGCATACACCGAATATTTGCCAATGAGAGTTTGTTTTTGGCGCCCACCGTGTATGAATATGAATCAGGGAGGGAGTCGATTTCGGCCGAGGACACACTGTGTTTTGGCCCCCACTGTGTATGAATCCGGTTGAGAGGCGGTTACATCACGTTTGGGTGAAATTACAAACCTACCCCTATCGAAACCTATAGAAATCCAGCATATAGGCTTTGCATGGCAGGGATAGGCAGTAGTGATTTCCATCTCGCAGATTTTGGTTTCGGGCGGTTACTGCGACTTTCCCCGCTTCGTTCAAATTTTGTAGAGTGCACGTTTACCATGCCAACTCAATTCGAATCCCGTTTGTATTCTATTTTTGTCGGGTTGGATCCATTTTCAATTGGAATTACATTCTATATACATCATTTTTTATATATACTTTCAAAAGCACAACAAAGAATTCTGCTCTTTTATATGTGTAATATGATTTACAAATACAACGATCTCGAAATCTTAAGGTTGAATTCGAATTTTTTTAACCAAATTATGTTCTACTAAAATGTATGGATCAGTAATATCTACATATTAAATAACATAGATGTGCGTGAATTCATATGAGTATGCATGTTTGATAGATCAATTTTGGTTCGAGTATGGATTACATGTATCATCATCTCGAATTCAAATATTTGAATCGCTTTTTTGTTCACTCCTTTCACGCCCATCTCTCTCGCATGCATGCTCCTTCAGGTAGCTATCACTCTCTTTTCTTCAGCTCACCCGCACGCTCACTTCATGTTGCTCCTATCCTCGCAAACATGGTCTCTCGACGTCTCCCTTGAGAAGTGTCACACTCTCCCTATCATTATAAATTACACGGTTTTCATTATCTCTCACGTCTCTACTATTCTTTGGTATCACTCGATACCTAAGCTTTCTTTTTCACCGCCAAACACATAGTCTCCACTCGTCTTTCACTTTGTCTTTCTCTCTATGGGATTCTCTCACACACCCTATATATCTCTACATATGACTCATACCACTAAAATTACTCTCTCTATCTCTCCTGTAGACACAACATTTGTTGCGGTCTCCTTTTCGTCTCCATCCCAGACTGACATTATTCATTTGTTTACCGATCAGACAACCTTGACTACCGTCTCCTCTCTCTCTCTCACAGGCACACACGCACAACTCCTACCACTAAAATGTGAATGGAAAATGAGATTTTGTTATACCCAAACAAAAAAGGACTGGAGGGAGTGCTTGCTATGACACAAACGCGACCTCTCATAGTGCAGGCATTGAACCGGCGCGCCGACCAAGAGGGCCGCACTCGCTGCAGGCCCGGCTGAGCACGCCTCCTCGCCGTGTGCAACCAGCTTAAGACTGCCCCGCCTGCCTTCATTGGCGCGTGTGCTGGCAAGACGTCCTTCCGCGAGCCGGCAGGCATTTTAGAACACAAAAATGACTAAAATATAATTAATTTACGCATGTTCTTTGACTTGTTCTGCTCGCACTGGTAGCAGGAACTAGTAGAGGATTTTCTTTATTTATAACTCTCCTCACATTTTTTTGGCTTTGAAGTGAATCATGGTTGTGGACATTATGTATGAATGTGCAGATATCTGTGAACATGAGTTTGATGTGGAAGTTGAACTTGGAATGTCGGGCTTGCGCGTGAACTATACCATGTCCAATGCTTCGTCTGTTATTGTTTGGAAAGTAATTGCTGTTATTACATGACCCAAAAAAACATTTTGTGCCACATCAGTAGATGCACGGACATAACAACAGGCATGCTGACTGGATAAACATTTGAACCTAGCTATTATGAAGGAAATTTTGTATTGACAACAGTTTTAGATAGCAGGAGACGCCTAGCCTGCTCTGCCTCTGCTAGCTTATTTTTGGCTTCTTCCATCTCTTCTTTGGCTTGGGTGAAGAGAGCATCTGATTGCTCTTTTCGCTTCTTCAGGAACTCAGCTACATTCTCAAGGGCTGCTGCACGCTTTCTTTCAGCCTTTACTAATGCCACGAGGACACGAACAGACTCCACCTGGCTTGTGTGTAATCCAACATCATCTAGGAATTTGCACCTTGTGTCTAATCCAGCATCATTAGGGAACTGGCACCTTGTGTGTAATCCAGCCTCATTTTGGAAACATGATCTCGAGGTTAACCATACTTCCCTCCTCGCAGGAACTGCATCCTAACATCAATACTCAGAGCAACCTAGATCCATTTAGTAGAAGCCAGATAAACAGAACTCGGAGAAGTGAATTCAAAAGGAAAAAAATAAATAAAAACAGACTGCAAGGTGAGAACACCCACTTCCTACATCAAGCTAAAAATGAAAGCATTAGGACGATTAAGATTCTTCTTATTACACATCGAAGAACACCACGCTTAAGAGAAACAGAAACTACAACATATACACATCGAAGAACACGAGGCTACACAAAAGTAATTGAAAGGGTGTTACTTACCAAAGCTCATTTTACAGGTTCGGTGCAGCTCCTCTTTAACTTGCCACGCTCCTTGAAGATGTCCCGAATATCTCGTGTTTGGTCTTCATTGCTCCTCTGCATGTTCGCACTCGTGGTTTTAAAATCTCAACATGGCAAGAAAAATATACGACTAGTAATACTCATGCATCTTGTGGGCAACATTAAAGCACTCGTCTGCCATGTTAGAGCATCTCCAACAAGATAAACTACTCATACAAATGCATCTTGATGCGTGCAATGCATGGGCATTTTGCTAGTTCTAAAAACCTTTCCATCATTTGCCACACTACTAGTTGCAGATGAAAAACCTACCCAAGCACAGCGCGATACAGGAGCGACGCACAATTACAAGCTGATATTCTGTTGGACAATGGAGGCTATAACCAATTACTTTTACGGGAACAATAGCACCCATGAAATTTGAAGGGTAGGTATGAACAAAATTGGAACTACACATGTACTGCTAAGTGATACAATACATTACCAATCGAGGAGGAGAACGATGGTCGCGGCGGCCTCTGTGAGTCATGGTCGGCAACGGGAGTCAGTTCATTGTCCACGACGGTGGTACTTCTGCGCTTGGCGTCGGCTTTCGGGAAGCAGATCCGAGACCGTGGAAGACAATGCCGGGGAAGAGGCTCCGTGTATGACGACGACGGTGGACCGGCTCTAGTGCGGCGTACGAGGTCGTCGATGAGGAAGATGCGCTACAATGGACGAGTGCGCCGATGTAAAGGGGAGGATCACGAAGGCTGCGGTGTCGTGGAGAAGTCTATTTTGCGGTGGGTATAGAAATTGGGGAGTATTCAGGTGTACTACTCTGGGTGCCGGGGTGGGGTTGGCTGGGTAGGGTGAACCTGAAGTTACGAAAACAGCCCCCTACCAAGCGTCATCCATAGGCCTGTTCCGAAGGCTATGATGGTAACTTCCCACTGCTCGAATTAGGGTCGCGGGAGATTTTCCCGCCGACCTCAAAATTTTGTGACACTGGACTCCCCGTGTGGCGTGTTGAGTGATTCGGCTAAGCAACTAGCGAGTAGTAGTAGTAAACTCTGCATATTAGGTTTGACCGAAGTCAAACTTCCTAAAGTTTGACCAAGTTTATAGAAAAATATAAACATTTACCATAACAAATATGTATGATGTGAAAGTACATTCAATAATGAATCTAATGGTATTTATTTGTTATTGTATATGTTAATATTTTTTGTTATAAGCTTTCTGAGAGTTTACAAAACTTGACTTTGACCAATGCTAATACGCGGACTTAAATAAAAACGGAGGGAGTACACATTTGTTTTCTTAGTTTGTAGTGAACTAATCATTTGTTGAAATTGTGAAATAAATATATCAGGCTATTGACTTCGAATGTAATGGTCTATACAATTCAATAGTTACAATCATTGTCAAATCCCAAGATGTATACAAGGTCTATAGTACTTCACAACATGCTCAAACTCACATAATCCTAGTCAAATGAGAATCTAAATGCATTTCATAGTTATTACTTTGTAGGATGCAACAAGAACAACCATAACTCTATATCAGCCATTATAGAAGCAACATTTTGACATATCCCAATGTGTGAATGAAACGTGCAGAGAGAGCTTTTGAAGATGGAGTAGATAGGGCGAGAAAGACTGTATGTATGTGGACGAGAGAGTAGGAGACAAACCGAACGAGATAGAGAGAGAGATAGAGAGAGAAAGAGAGAGGAAGAAGTTAGGTCTGTGAGAAAGATGCATACATGTAATATACATGAGATGCGTGTGCATCTGGATTCTGTATACGTGGAAGGAGAAGAGACAACATGTTTGATGAGAGAGCAGGAAAAACATGGACGAGAGGGGAAGGATCTCGTGGGTTGAGGGATTGACAATTTTGTGCGGGGGAGAGAGGGATTGGTAATTTTGTCCAAGAGAGAGAGAGAGAGGGTGGGGGGAGGAGTTAGTCAGCCGTCGTCACATCACCCTGCTTCCAAATGACTCCGAATTCTCTAGCGCGGTGTGGTCGCCGTTTTCGATCTGCTCGTTGCCCTCTTTGAAGATTGAGGTGTTGTGCATGTTGGGGTGCAAACAAGCACAAGCGAGAGTGGTCGCCGTATAACCTTGGATGGGGATGAATTGTGTGCTCGGGGGAGTGTGTGTGTGTGTGTGTTGTGCTGCGTGTATCTCTGTGTGTGTGTGTGTGTCAGATATTGAGAGAAAACAAACCTAAGGAGAGAAATGGGTATTCACAAAGAGATTATGCGGGCCTTGAGGTGGGCAGGGGCCGGGTGAGGGTGTCAAAATGTGCGCGTTGATGCATGTGTTGCATGCGACCGTGCGAGGGACGGACGAATCGAGAGAGATGGTTGTTATGTTACGGATGCTCCTCTCTCTGTCTCTTTGTCTCCCTCTCTCTCTCTCTCTCACACACACACACAAGTAAACTAGAAGACCGTTCTCTCATGTATACACAACATATCGGCATCTGTCTATGTCTCACTCATGCATGATCATTTGCACATTCACACCTCTCTATGTGTGTATCACACGCACACCGTCTCCACATTGCCCTTCTGCCACAACACACATATGGACACATACGCACGTTCTCTCTCAGTCACACACACAAAATCAGTATTAAAAAAAACTAGGGCACACCTAAATCGTCCAAATCCAAATAAACACGAATTGGAGCTAAATTCAAATATATGGAAATATTGCAGTGTCAAGAACGTTCACAGGAAAGAAAGTTGAGTAATATTCGAGGATTGTTTTCACACACACAAAAAGGTTCGGTGGATGTCCTTCGAGCGCGACACGGTGACGCACCGTTCAATCGACCGCGCGGATTCCGTATCATGGCCGTGGTACTAAGGCTGGTCACAATGGGCAAGAACATAAGCTAGTAACTAATAAAAGTGCTGCCTAAGCCTAATGTTTATGTGTACTAGTACGGTTTTCTTTTAAGTTTGACCAACCTTATATATAAAACTAAAGTAAGCTCCCACACGCGCACTCATCAATATGCCGCCGTCGCCGTTGCGCATGCCGGTGCCCGCCTGCTCCGGCCAACAATTTCTCGCCCATCACCGCCGTGTCACCGCCATCCCTATTCCATGAAGCCGAAGGCTCGCCTGCTCATGTTGTCTGCAGTGCCTCCTCGCGATGCCGCCGTGCTGCCAAGCACGCGAGTAGCTGGTGGAGCCGTGTCTATGCACGCAGCGTACGAAGAGGAGGACGAGCGCGTGCTCTAGCACGCCGGCGAGGAGGAACTAGCGTGTCATTGTCATCTCCGCCCGCGCGGAGGAGGCGCACATGGTGGCTGTCGCAGCGGAAGCCGGTCACGTGTGCGTCGAGCCTGCAAACCGGGTGTGGACGCGGAATCTACCTTCGAGACCTTGAATGCCACATGGATCCTGCAATCTAAAGGAGCAATTTGGGTCAGTCGACTCATGTGAGCCGTTTGATGCAACATGGATGGCTAGAAGGGCTTCTTCCACCTCTTCTGCCATCTTCTTCCTTCGCTCCGTCGAACTTCTTTCACAAATCGACTGACCGAAATTATACTACTAGTACGAACGTATTAAGTACAGTAGGAACACGAAGATACGAGCAGTAGTACCAACTGCAAGAAGAACAGTAGTAAGACATAGTACTAGTACTACTGTACATACTAAAGAGTTCAAATAACGAGAAAGAACATAAACATAGTTCTGCTGGGGCCTCATCACAACACACCCTTGAAAATAAACTAATAAGCAACTAGTCCGCTTGACACTACAGTAGAACCAGCATGAGCGACGGCACTTCCACCTACTTGGAGTCCGAGTCCACGTCCTCGACTTCGTCCTCGTACCTCTTCCTCTTCGCCGACGCTTCTTTGCTTGAACCAGACACTGGGCTCTGCTTCTTCATCCAACCCTTGTAGATATTTAAACAAAGGTAGGCATCCATTGCTGCGTACATGATGTGATCTTCATCTAATGTCTTCGACTCCCATGCATGATGAAACTCGTGATGAGGTTTCTTCAGTTTAGCATACGAAGGATCAATCATGGCTGCTGCCAGGGTCAACATTGAACGTTGAGAGGAGGACACCAGGCTTGCCTTCCGGAGATCGAAGGGCTGGCCTACAATGAGACCTATCCGACGCAGGACGTCACTATCGTTCTTAAAGCCTACAGTAACGAATTTCACTTTTTTGTCCTTGAGGAAGTTCTTAAAATCCTGGCACTCAATGTCGGCATGGCATATGTGGTAGACCAAGCAAACGTTATGTACGCAAACCTGGATCACGGCGGGCTTCTTCCTCTCTTTGTCCTTTAGATCCTTCTCTCATCCCAAGACTGTGGTGTACTCAACATCTAGCCCAGCGACCCACTCATCCGTTGAACTATTGAACATGCATAGGAAGCGAGCAAGCCATGCTTTCACCGTCTCGGATCCACGTGTGTAGATGAAGATGAACTGATCGCCGGTGATGGATCTAACCTGGTACTCAGCGGTGACCATGGAGATTTGGGAGGCCATGGATTTTGGAGGAGGATTAGGAGAAGTTGAACTGTTGTACCCTGCAAAAAAAACTGGGAGCGAACTAATGTGAAAGGACGGGACGACTGGGAGCGAACTGTTGTAAGGTAGAAGACGGGGACGAGTAGGGCGTGCAAACGGCGTGGGGTTGCTGGCTTGCCCGGTGGATAAACGGCTGCAAGCCCCCAAAGAGTTCTCGAGAACTATGCGGGACCCACTAGATGTCATGTCTACTAGACCCATATCGTAGGCCTGACGGTATAGCTTCTGCCTGTTCGCACGCCATGTCGGCGCGTGGATGTAACTTCACTTAATTCTGTGAAACGTCACGCCTCCCACGACCTTCGCCTCCCTCGCACTGTCGCGCCCTTTGAGACTTCGACTGGCTATAAATGAGCAATTTTTTTGCCTTTTTTAGAAAAGCAATTTTTTTGCCTACGCCGCATGCATGATACTCCCTCTGGTCCTTTTTACTCCCGTCAACCGTTTGCAAAGTGTTTGACCAAATTTATACTTTTTTTGAACACCACCTTATATTAATTAACCAGCCAAACCAGTACACTCATTCGATACAATATTCACCACACAGGGCGGTACGTTATTTACAAGAATACCATCTAATCTATTGTCGAAGCTATACTTAGCGATCAAGTGTGCCACCTTACTGGCCGAACGGCTAATCTTTAACAATTGACGATTGTTGATCAACTTCGAGATGCTCAACGCTTTCATCTTCAGGTCACGCATAGCAGACCTGTCAACGCTTTGACAGGCATCAATGAAATCCCACGACCAAATTTATACTAAACATATCAATATCTACAATACTCCCAAAACACTTAGGCGTGGTGCATTAACTTCTACCTCGTTTCTTGTTTCTTGACATATCAACCAATAGGAGATGTGGGTGTGCATGCTTTTAATGACTTGAGACTACCAAACACGACATGCAGTGGTTAGTTCATTGCATGCAATGCTATTAATTAGCAAATAAACATTAAGATCTCTCGTTTTCCCCTCCTCCTTGGTCACAGTGCACAATCCAAGATGACTTGCTCACCTAGATGAAGGGAGTACTGATTATAATGAGTATAAGAACTACGTTTTATAATGAGTGTAAGAATATTGATTTGACATTGTGAATGTTGACACATTGTGGAATAGTCTTTGAAGTCTGCAAAAGTACTCAACCAGTGCTGTCGTTCTCCATAAAAAATGTGTTTACCAATGCATGCATGAACACTAGTTACTCTAACCCCCCTCTCTTCTTTAATTCTTTGCCACATCAGCATGTTTGCTATTCCCGTGTGCATGATACCAGCTACGATACCACCATTATGGCCAGCCTTAATCATCGCATGCAATAATTTAGTGCACCTTGAAATATGAACATGTGTGGGGCGTGTTTGTTTTTAATGACTTGAGACTATACCTAGCCCGGCATGCAAGATGACTTATTACGCACCGTTCCCCATACCTGCAGGAAGCCCGTTCGTTTCCAATTTTTTCCTCTCCATGTGTGGAAACAATATGCCTGCCAAACTCTCGTTCTCCCTCCGACGGTCCCACCACTCCACCCCATGTGAAAATATCTGCATGCATGACTCTCCTCCCCCACGCTCGTCCAATCCGTTGTGACCAGCAATATTTCCACCCTTCGCTCCCCCGTAATTTACTCCAACAAATATGCCCACGTAGCTATTACTTAACTGCAGGTGCATTCGGTCACTGACATATGGGCCCAACAGGGGTCTGGCCCACACGTTAGTGACGCAACTGGAGTGGCAGTTAAGTCAGTGCAGCTCACTCCATATCTTACGTAGGTGTGCCATTGCTCGCTATAAATACCGCGCCTCCCACGACATCGCTATCTCCTCCCCCTCACATTCACGTTCATCGCTATCTCCTCCCCCTTCCTCTCACGTTGACCACCATGGCATCGCCCCTCCCAAGCCCTAGGAGCCCCTCGCTGCACCGCGCGGACGGTCACGCGTCGCCGTTCCGTTCCTCGCCGCCACTAGTCGAGGAGGACGCGTCGGTGTTCCGCTCCTCGCCGCTACACGACACGTCGCCGTTCCATTCCTCGCCGCCACTAGTCGAGGAGGACACGTCGGTGTTCTGCTCCTCGTCGCGACGCGTCGAGGTGGACATGTCAGTGTTCCCAATCTCGCCAGCACACGTGTCGGAGGACGCGTCGGCTCCCCGCTACGAGGAGAACGCCGCACCGCCCGCCGAGCCCCCCAGCCTTGAGGAGCTTTGGAAAGAAATGGATGTCGCCTTGTGGGAGGCTTTGCCTCCAGCAGAGCGCGCCAAAATAGAGGTGGAGAAGAATGCCGAGGAAGAGAAATGCACTATGGAACAAGCTGCCTGGGAGGCCTATGTCGCGTCCGAGAGAGTCAGGCAATTGGCTCTTTGGCTGAAGGCTCGTGCGAGGGCCGTGAGGGTGGGGGAGAACGCCCGTGCCGACGCCCTGAGTGCAGTCGGGCCCAAGCGCCTCATCTACGCTTGGTGGTACGTGGACCGGGTGCATGCTTCCAGCGAGGAGGAGTACCTGTTGGCGCCGGATCACCACACCGGTGAGATCGCGCTCGCCCGCCGGCAAGCCGCCAATCAGCACCTCGCGAGTGGCGAGGCGGAGGAAGAGGCGTTGTGTCGGCGCGCTGGAAAACGGCCGCGCACCAGGGCACGTGTGGCGCGCCGCAAGCGCTCCTGCGAGCGCCGTGGCTTTTAGGAGGAGTATAATTTTTGTCTCGTAGGGCGATCTCATTAGTTTTGGGACGCAAATGATAAATCCCGTACATTCAGGAATTTTTAGTGTACTTAATTAAGTATGTAAAAGGGAAAGTTTGGAAACCTTGTGTATTCGTACGCATTTTGCAAGTACGTGCATATAGCACAAACTTTACTATATACTATCGCACTACACGTCTCTCTCGATATATACTTGCAGACTGTGCTACTCCCTCCGTCCAGGTCAATAAGTCATCTTCGGTTGTGCACTGTGAACAAGAAGGAGGGAAGACTTATACACCTAGACGGAGGGAGTACTACTATCACTACAAAAAAAGACACATCCGTGACATTTTGGGCCGAACGAATTTTTTTTCTATCATACATATGACACTTCTATGACGATAATTGTGACAAAACCCGGTATCATCATAGATGTGGTGGGCTCCTACTTCTATGACAAAAAATCATGACAGAAAATGGGCTTTTCGTCCTGTGCGGGCCGGAGACGCAGCTGCATGACATTCTTTGGGCCGTCCATGACGGAAAAAACCGTGGTAGAAGCAAGGGCGAGGAAAATTTCGGGGAGTTCCCGGTTACGGTGGGAGGTCGGGGGCCGAGCGATGCGCATTTCTCTCGTACACGTATGCGCGTGTGTGCGAGGCGTTGGCTCTAACTGAACCAGAGCAAGGCGTTGGGCTCTAATTGAACCCGAGCGATTGCACTACAGGCTACGCGTTACTGAACCCGAGCGATCGATTGATGGCTGTTAACTAAACCTGATCGAGCGATTCCTTCGCTACTGCTGCTAACTGAAGCCGATCGATGCTGCCTCTGGATGAACAGTGAGCGTTGCGGGGGGGGGGGGGGGGGGGGGGGGGGGGGGGGGGGGTTGGATGAACAGTTCCCGATGGGGGTGGATGAACAGGACCCCGTGGTGTTGCCTCTGGATGAACAGGACCCCAATCGATCGAGCCGGTTGGGGCTAGATGAACAGTACCCCATGGAGGGCTGGATGAACAGGACCACCCCGTGGAGGGCAGGATGAACAGTAGACGGTGGAGGGCAGGATGAACAGTAGCCCGTGGAGGGGTGGTTGAACAGGAGCCCGTGGAGAGGGCTGGTTGAACAGTAGCCGATGGAGTAGCGCGCGGTGGAGGCTGGATGAACAGGAGCCCGTGGATGAACAGTCGCAGGTGGAGGCTAGAGGAGGTCGATGGTGGATGAATAGTAGCTCGTGGAGGCTGGAGGGGGTCGGCGGTGGAGATGAACAGTATCCCGTGGAGTCCCGTTTTGCGGTACGACGCACCCCTCCCGATGAACAGGACCCCCGTTTCGACCGTAGCGCTCCAACACAAGTCCGTTTCATCTGTTTTGCGGTACGCCACACCCCTCCCGATCAACAGGACCCCCGTTTTGACCGTAGGAGGTCCGTTTCCTCCGTTTTGCGGTACGCCAGACCCCTCCCGATGAACAGGATCCCGTTTCGAATGTGGCCAATCGAACACAAGGCCGTTTCCTCCGTTCTATGATACGCCAGGCCTCGTTTCCATCGCCTGTTCCGTCCAAGCACTCCCGATGAACACGACGCATTCCGTTGCCTCCCCATGAACACGACGCATTCCGTTGCCTCCACATGAACACGACGACCATGATGTTTCTCCGTTCCGACTCAGCCATTTACACGAGCCCTGGCCGTACATATGCGCGAGTAGGCATTCGAGACCCCGCCCGTATGTACACATATGTGGCCCTATTTTCTTTCGTGCACCCTGGCCGCCTCTACTACGACACGTGCGCGCCTCTACATCGACCAGTATATATGTACGTACACGTTCGCGACCAGAATGACAACGCTACGTACGCTTCGACCAGGTGGGTCCCGACTGTCAGGCACTTCCTTGCGTGCGAAGATGTAGCTAGTGGGTCCCAGCAGTCAGGGGGTGAAATACAGGGGCCCGTCCGGTGGGTCCTTCTATCAGGTGGAGGAATAATTATTTTTCACATAATAAGGAGGCACCTCCTTGCTGCGGCCGTGGAACCAGCTGTCAGCCTCTCCACATACAGTCCACGTCCAATGGAAGCCGTTCCTTGACCACGTTGACCATGCCGCGCCGAGAGCACCAGGGTGGTGGACGGCGGCGAGGCCTAGGAAGGGGATGCCACGGAGCCGGGGAAGACACGGCAGTGGATGCCCACGCGTAGAGGAGTACGAGGGTTCACTGGTTCGCTGCGGTGTGAGGCTGCCGTCGCTGCAGAATAACAGGGTGTGTGGGTGAGTAGAGGGATGGCCTCGCCAGCGGTGGGAGTAGTAGGGGGCGGTGAGGCCTCCGCCGCATCGCAGCCGGCCATGGGAGGCAGGAGCACGAGGCACGACCGACGCTGGTTTGGGCGGCTGGAGCAACAAGACCAGAGGTTGAAGAAGCACTACAGCCGTTGGATGGACATCGTACAGTCACTGGAGCTAGAATCGTGCATATTGACTAAGTTGAGAAAAGCCCTCCGTCCCCGTTAACTTAGTAGGCCCACAAGTCAGCCTGCCACTATACTGGGTCCCAGCTAACAGGGGGAGTATTCATTTTTTTGTGTGTAATAAGGAGGCACTTCCTTGCATGCGAAGATATAGCTGGTGGGTCCGAGCTATCAGCGGCGGTAACGTTTTTTTCGCGAAATACAGAGGCCATTTCGGTGGGTCCCTGATGTCAGGTGGAGGAATCATTATTTTGCGCGTAATAAGGAGGCATTTCCTTGCGTCCGGCCGTGGACCCAGCTGTCGGCCTCTCCACGTAAAGTCCACTTCAGATGCATGTCGGTCGTTGACCACGTTGACCAGTCCGCGCCGAGAGCACCAGGGTGGTGGACGACGGCAAGGCCTAGGAAGGGGACAACACGGAGGCGGGGAAGACTCGACAGTTGTTTCCCACGTGGAGGGGAGTACGACTGTACTAGGGTTTACTGTTTCATCTGCCGTCGCCGGAGAATAATAGCAGGTGTGGGTGAGTAGAGGGATGGCTAGGCCAGCGATGGGAGTACGGTCGGGCGGTGAGGCCTGCGCGGCAGCACAGCCGACCGCGAGGAGGAGGGAGCAGGCAGTCCCGCCGGTGCTTGTTTGAGCGGCTGGAGCAGGAAGAGCAGAGATTGAAGAAGCACGACGGCCGTTGGATGGACATCCAATAGTCAGTGCTTGTGCGTCAACCGTTTTTTTAGGAAAGCCTCAAATTGGTGGAAAACAGCATACAACCCATCTGCCATTATTTCTAATAATTTACAACCCATTTGCTAATTCTTAAGGTTTTTTTGGAGCCCATATTCTTCTTGTTAGCATTACAGCCCATATTGTGGCAACGGTTAAAAAATTATATGAAATTTTGCATATTTCGGTGCGGTCCGAACTGTTTTTAATCCTGAAATTTTGACTCACATTCAAACTGATTTTAAAAATAAATGTATATCAATATAAAATCCAACAAATTCTCCACGCATAAAAATTACTATAATTTAAAATCTTGAAATGAAAAAAAGATACTTGAAACCAATTGCCGGTTTGATGTGTTTTAAAAATGTACAACCCATTTCTCATTACTGATGGGCCATTTTCTCGGCCAGCTGAATGAAAGCTCTCCTCGTCTTGAAAGATTTGCAGCCCAACAGGCCTGGCAAAGCGACTTACTTGGCCGTGGACCCAGCTGTCAGACTCTCCACGTACAGTACTCTTCCGATGGAAGTCGGTCCTTGACCACGTTGACCACGCTGCGCGGAGAGCACCACGGCGGTGGACGACGGCGAGGCCTAGGAAGGGGACGATGCGACAGTGCAAGCCCGCGCGGAGAGGACTACGAGGGTTCACTGGTTCGGCTGCGGTGTGAGGCTGCCGTCACCGCAGGGCCTGGCCAGCGGTTGGAATAGTAGGGGGCGGCGAGGCCTCTGCGGCAGCACATCCGACCACGGGAGGCAGGAGCATGCGGCACGACCGGCGCTGCTTTGGGCGGCTGGAGCAAGACCAGAGGTTGAAGAAGCACTACGGCCGTTGGATGGACATCGTACGGTCACTGGAGCTAGAATCGTTCATATTGACTAAGTTGACAAAGCCCTTCGTCCCCGTCAAATTTGTACGCCCACAAGTCAGCGTCCCAGCAAGGTGGGTCCCAGCTAGTCGGGGGAGTATTCATTTTTTTGTGCGTAATAAGGAGGCACTTCCGGTGGGTCCGAGCTGACAGCGGGGGGAACGTTTTTTCGCGAAATACGGTGGCCCGTCCGATGGGTCCTAGCAGTCAAGGGGAAACGATTTTTTCACAAAATACTGGTGGCCCGTCCGTTGGGTCGCCGCTGTCAGGTGGAGGAATAATTATTTTTCGCGTAATAAGGAGGCACTTCCTTGCCGCTGCCGTGGACCCAGCTGTCAGCGTCTCCATGTACAGTACTCTTCCGATGGAAGTCGGTCGTTGACCACATTGACCACGCTGCGTCGAGAGCGCCACGGCAGTGGACGACGGCAAGGCCTAGGAAGGGGACGACGCGGAGCCATGCAAGACGCGGCAGTGGATGCCCACGTGGAGAGGAGTACGAGCGTTCACTGGTTCGGCTTCGGTGTGAGGCTGCCGTCGCCGTAGAATAACAGGGGGTGTGGGTGAGTGGAGGGATGGCCTGGCCAGTGGTGGGAGTATTATGGGGCGGTGAGGCCTCCGCGGTAGCACAGCCGGCCATGGGAGGCAGGAGCAGGCGGCACGACCGAAGCTGCTTTGGGCGGCTGGAGCAAGAAGACCAGAGGTTGAAGAAGCACTATGGCCGTTGGATGGACATCATACGGTCACTAGAGTATTGACTAAGTTGACAAAGCTCTCCGTCCCTGTCAACTTAGTAGGCCCACAAGTCAGCCCAACAATATGGTGGGTCCCAGCTAGCAGGGGGGTATTCATTTTTTGGGCGTAATAAGGAGGCACTTCCTTGCGTGCGAAGATATAGCCGGTGGGTCCGACCTGTTAGCGGGGGGAACGTTTTTTTCGTGAAATACAGAGGCCCTTTCTGTGGATCCTAGCTGTCAAGTGGAGGAATCATTATTTTGCGCGTAATAAGGAGGCATTTCCTTGCGTGCGGCCGTGGACCCAGCTGTCAGCCTCTCCACGTACAGTCCACTTCCGATGGATGTCATTCATTGACCACGTTGACCAGACCGCGCCGAGAGCACCAGGGCGGTGGACGACGAGGAGGCCTAGGAAGGGAATGACACAGAGCCAGGGAATACTCGGCAGTTGTTTCCCACGCGGAGGAGTACGAGGGTTTACTGGTTCGTCTGCCGTCGCCGGAAAATAACAACATCTGTGGGTGAGTAGAGGGATGGCTAGGCCAGCGATGGGAGTACGGTGGGGCCGTGAGGCCTGCGCGGCAGCATAGCCGGCCGCGGGAGGAGGGAGCAGGCAGTCCCGCCGGTGCTTGTTTGAGCGTCTTGAGCATGAAGAGCAGAGATTCAAGAAGCACGACAGCCGTTGGATGGACATCCAACAATCACTGCTCTCGTGTGTTGACTAAGTTGACAGGGCGTTGCATGTGCGTCAACCTTTTTTTATGAAAGCATACGCGTCAACCTGTAGTAGGCGCACAAGTCAGCCTCAAATCTGTGGAAAACAGCATACATCCCATCTGCCATTATTTCTAATAATGTATAGCCCATTTGCTAATTCTTAAGAATTTTTTTGGAGCCCATCTTCTCTTTGTTAGCATCACACCCCATATTGTGGCCACGATTAAAAAGTATACGAAATTTTGCATATTTCGGTGCGGTCAACTGTTTTTAATCCAGAAATATCGATACACATTCAAACTATTTTGAAAAATAATTTATATAAATATAAAATCCAAATAATTGTCCATGCATAAAAAATCAATGGAATTTAAGATCTTGTAATGAAAAAAAATTGAAACTAATTCCCGGTTTGATGTGTTTTAAAAATGTACAACCCATTTTTGGGCAAACTGAATGAAACTCACCTCATCTTGAAAGATTTGCAGCCCAGCAGGGCCAATAAAGCAAGTAGGCCTTGTTTGGGTATTTCTTAAAAAATAGAACTGGGCTATCCATTTTCAGCAAGAAAAAACACAACTGGGCTCATGATGTGGTAAACATAAATAAAACCCTGGCTAGACGGGCCATAGCCCCCGCACGGCCCCGTTGTTACCCTGATCCATCGCTAAAACTAGTATAAATAACAACTGCTTGTTCCTAAAAAAACTGTGTGACTTCCTGGGTCCCTGGTGTCAGCCGCTCGTAGTGTAATTCTCTCGTTTATTGACTACATTGACAATGGCGTGAGCCGCAGATGTCCAACCATTAGGAGGAACCATATTTTTGGGCTTGTACTATAGAGGCACTTGCTTGCGTACTACCATGACGCTGGTGGGTCCCTACTGTCATCCTCTCCACGTACAGTCGTCTCCTTGTTCCTCTCGGTTGTTGACGATGTTGCGAACGCAAGAGGGCGGCGAACCGCGCACAGCGAGCGAACCAAGGCCGCAAGGCGGAGGACGACGGCGAGGCCTCAGATGGAAGGAACAGGAGACGTTGAAGATGCGCCGGTCCAATCGCAGGAGGAGGGGAGTACGAGGGTTGACTAGTTCGGGCGCGGGTGCGTGTTGGGGCTGAGGTCACCGGAGAATAACAGGACGTGTGGGGGAATAGAGGGAGGGACTGGCCAAGGTTGGAGGGTACGTACGATAGGGCGGTGGAGGCGCAGCCAGCCATGGGAGGCGGGAGCAGGCGGAGCCGACGGGGTGGTTTGGTTTGGGCGATTGGAGGAAGAAGAAGATAAGAGATAGAAGATACACGACAGATGTTGGATGTCAATCCAACGGCTGGTAGGCAGAATCATTTGTTGACTGGCTAGTAAGTCGACACCACCTTGGATAGGCTATTTCCTCGCGGGTCCCAAATGTCAGAATCCAAATCTGTCATGGTCATGCAGCCTTTCCTATGAAAATTTACAGCCCATTTGATGTGCTAGTTCGAAATAAGTTTGTGGGTGCTGGTGGGGGCTAATCACTTGGCTTCTGTAATGCACAGTGAGCTCAAGTAGCCGGCGAGAGTGATGTTAATTCCCTTGGTTTGGATTTTTTACAATATTTCACTCTAAATTAAACGAATGGCAAGCCATTTGCCTTGTTTCAAAGAAAATATGACAGTCACAGCCGAGTTGAAAAGGGCAGGAACATCTAACTCCAGCTTACAAACTGTACAAAAGCACGAGGGTTAATTGTTCATCAGGTTTACAAAAAAACCTGATTGAAAAGGGCAACAACATCTAACTCCAGCACTGTTTTCGGCAGTGAAAGTCAAATGGATCGGTCAGGTCCATAGAATGAACATCCTGGGTCATAAAATTTACTGCATTATGACCACAATATGTTGTGAATAGAAGCCCGACACGTTCAGAAGCTCTTTTGCCCACCTGAAACTCCTTTTTTTGCTCTTCGACATACCCATTCGTCAAAACCATTCTGCTGCTAAACTTAAGCCTGATGGACAATAGTAACCTCGCATTTAGCAGGAAGAATGTGACAAATCTTGTGTTTGCATGGTTGGCTACATATCATTCCAGCGTTATTGTCTTCAATCGAATCTCGTGAGAAGTGAGAAAATCCCGATGCTTATGAATCCACCGATTGGTTATAACTTTCTTACCCCGTCCTATTGCCTAAATAGACATGAAGATTGAAAACAGTTAAGGTCTAAAAGAAGAGTTTCGAAAGAGCAACAGTTGAACGGTTAATTCTAGTACACTATATGCGGGCTTCCAATGTGCGTGAAATTATCACCTTTATATACAACTTCTGTAGACATGGAAAGCATTACAGCGAGCCAATAATCTTGTTCAGATCAAAACTATTCATTTGGATATATAAGATCTTGACAGAATCCAGCACCATTGGCAGGCCATCCATGGGGAAACTCTTCATTGAGCATAGAACATAATATTAATACAAAATGTGTACTCCAAGATGATATATAAATTATGCGCAGAAATTTAAAATGCAGCTTATGGTTACAAGTGTAGATGATAATATAAAGTACCTGAAGAACTGTGGAGCCAAACACCATATTGAAATGAGCACAGAGATCATGTATTACACCCAAGGTCTCCAGTTTAGGCGCAGAGAGGACGGTTATTTGCAACGATGAATAACTAGAATCAAGGATCAACCTTTGAAGTGAAGGGGCATCTTGGATGATGAGCTGCCTTCCGTCAAAAGAAATTCCAATTCTTACAAGGTTAGGCGACTTTATTTGGAGACAACCGATTCTAACTGTGAAAACAAGCACCAAGCACTCCAGCGCAGGGCAACTAGAGTGGATGATGTTGTGCAATGAGGCCTCCGATATACGAACCCGCACAAGTGAAAGTTTCTTGAGAAATGGGAGTCGAAGGTTTAGTACCAGATTGTCTGGTAGGTAGCACTGCGCAAAGGTGGCGGTGTGGAGAGAGGACGAAAACCCCGAGATGGACATCGGTGCTGAGGGCACAAGTTCATGGCGTTCGGTATGTGGTATGTGATTTCCAGGGGAATAGTAGAACTCAAGCAGCTATAGTTCTGTGAATTCAGGGGATTCCAGCCAGGCGTCCACCGTGCAGGGCATGGTATGCTTGCTCAGGTAGCATGATGGGATGCAGAGGCTTTGAACGGAGCCCTGGTGGGAGGAGATGATGGCTCTGGGGATTTCAAAATCATTGAAGAGAGATAGCTGACGACTGTCGAGATTAAGGGGAACGGCGCGCCATAGAGGGTGCCACCGAATTGAGAGGACTTGGGTGCGGTAGCAATCCTTGGTGGGGAGAAGCGAGATGATCTCCCCAAGGATGGCGTCCAGGAGATCGCTGATGCGGTCCATCGGATATTCTATGGGTTCCTGGGATCCGATGGGGGCGGGGTCGCCGCTTCTCCCCGCGCTGCCGGGTGCAGGATCTACAACAGGCGTCGCCGCTGGCAGGAGCCTCATCTTCTTGGCGCTGGGGGTCAACCGACTCCATTTTCCTCGAGGGCGTCGTGCCGCGCTCACGGATTTGAGCAGAGTAACGAATGACGAGCCTAGTTGTAGTGCGAGCGAAGAAGAAGGGGAGCTGGGGGTTTTCTGTAGGAGTGAGGAAGAAGGGGAGCTGGGGTTTTCTGTAGGAGTTAGGTGAGGAATTTGGGGGTACGAGTGGAGCGAGCTGACATGAGGTGGGTGGGAGCGAGGAGGAAGAAGAGCACCCAGGTTTTTGAATTGATTTTACTATTTACTAGTGTGGATGGGTTGTTTTGTCTTGGGACCCGAGAAACAATTACTACTAGTACAGTGGATACACTCTACAGCTACACAGAAAAACAATTACTACTAGTACAGTGGAGACACTCTACCGCTTCTGGCTCCTCCTAGGTCATTGAAACGTCTCCCTCTACTGAATGTCGTTATACTTTTGTTCACCGACATGCGGGCCATGCAGCGCGCGGGCCCAAATGCCATCCACCAAATTAGAAGGTAGTATGCAGGCGGAGAGTCACCCCAGTCGTAGCACAGCAGTAACGAGCCGTCGTATCACAAAACCCCACCTCCCTGTAGTCTAAGTTTGACGGACGAAGCAACCATCATTTCACTCTTTGCTGAATCGCCTTCTCCCTCACCGTCTTCAACAAAGGCAACACTTGCATCTGCCACTGTTCTTCTCTCCGAACGAAGGGAAGGTAAGCGGATCCGTGATGTTGGTATATTTTTGTTCAGAGGAAAAAAGGAACTTTTGCAAAGCAGTAACCGATCCTCACTCTATTTTTTGTTTCATTGTCATTGCTATTGTGTTTTCCTTTCAGTGGACTCCTAGTATTCGTCAGTTTCATGATGGACCAAGGAGAACCAGGCAAATATCTGCCGATATTGGAGGAGACGCGGGAGGCTGATCCCCACGAGACAGAGAGCTCCAAGAAGATGGAGGCAACCACCGAGGCGACCCCAAATACTGAGATGGTCAACGCCCCGTTTGAGGTTACAGCCCTCGTGGCACTGTAGGATTAGTTTCCCCCCTTCGAGGATGTGTCCCCCCTGCTGAGCTGCCCAAGGTGATTTCCTTCTTTGCCAATCTCGATTGTGGTTTTTCATCTAAGTATGTGGTGATTGTTAGAAAAGGAAGTATGTGGTGATTAATAATGCACAATTTTATTAGCTTCGATGCCATGGTATACATAGTGGTTTAAATAACTTGTGTTTCTTATACTGAAAAGTAATTCAGAATTTGTTTCTGTTTCAGTTAGAGCCCTGATGCAAACAAGGATTGTGTGCTTGTACATGTCACTCGCTATGAGGCGGACGACCTGAATATACGCACTGGGAAAACAGAGTTCTTAGGCTGTTGGATCTTGGAAGCCATTTGCAGTTATACCAATGAAGAGTTGTATTCCAGCCCTACTGTTGTCAAGCGTGTTGTCCAGGGTGTACTGAAGCACAAGAAGTTCAAAGCTACAACTTCGTTTGTGAGGAATACTGTTCTTGTCAAGCTTACGCAGGAAGATGATGTGGCATGCCTCCACAAACAAGTTTATCAGTGGCAAGGCCACAAGGTTGTCTTCATGAAGGTTCACAGGATTGAGCTGCCGCGGGACGTCCTCGATGATGTTCATGGCAAGGTCCGTCTTGTGTCCAGCCCAAATTCGATCGAGGCATGAAATAGTTGCCCCAGCTAGTGTTCAATAGTAGTTTGGATTGTGTCTAGTTATCCGAACCTTGCCTGTTATCGACCCCTCTGGGGCTAGTACTCTGTTTGAATCCGTCTATGGGAACTGCTGCTACTTTTGTGTGCCCATGAATCATGTGAGAACCATCGTAATTGTTGCCGAAACAGATGCGTCCTCACTAGTTTTTTCATGAATATGGCATGGTAAGACATAAGTTGTCACGGTTTATCATACGAGCAGTGTGTGTTTTGATGAAATAGAGCACTCGTTCGCGAACTGTGCGCCGACGTATACAGAAGTACTTGTAAACACTGTTGATGCTACCCCACTTGTAAGCAGTTGTGCAAAACACGGCACATTGGCTCAACTCGCTTCAACACCAGGCTATCGATCAGCTAACAATCAACAATCTGCTGTCTGACATATAAGCAACTATGTATCTTGTTACAGTGGTTCATGCAGTTAACTGAGGCCACAATGTAATAAATTCCAAACGTTCACACGCTAGTCCAGCGCTCATGTGGAACACTCACATTAAACTCGTCTTCATAAAAAACTTGAAAAGCATAAGTTAAGAAATTTTATACATCTCAATGATTCATAGAACATAACAAACATATACTAGTTCACAGCAAAAGACAAAGTTGTGAGAAGGTTTACAAATCAGGAAAAAACAAGCAAGGCTTCTCTCTGAGCAAAGGGCCTCCCGGTAGGCTTAAATTTCCTGGAGTTCACTCTGGTTTTTTCTTGTTGCCACCATTCAGGGTTAGGTTCTCTCATTCCGGAATAACCAATTATAATTGTGGTATCAGCTGGAATGCTGAACTGAACCATGCAGTGTACTGACCAGCTGAAATGCTTGTGCATTCCACTAAATTTAAGCACCGCTATTTGCAGAAATAAGCAGACCACAATGCCTCTTGTCCGCACACCTGTCCAAAAAAACCGCCGTGCAGCCGTGCCAGCTAGTCCTTGGTCCATGGATGAACTGGTAGAAAGTTCATTCCGGACTAGAATGCAGTTGTTTTCGCTCGTCCCTGCACTGCAATCAGGAAGTAAAACGTACGAATCAGCTTCTTTTAGATTGCGTTGGTCATTCTACCTTAGTTACTACCAATGTAGGGATACCTTGAAGACGGGAGGTTAGACGACGGCAGCGAGGGATAGCCATCTCGTTTTGCACAGTTGTACTAAAACTGAGGTGCGTGCTTTTGATTGCGCAGATAGAAACGATACAGAGACAGACATCCCGAAACGATATGGAGACAGACATCCCTGTTCGCATAAATAAGATATACGGTTATTTAAATAGTGACAGATATTACTACTTTCCCCCGTTTCCTCTTAGAACCAAGTCCTAGATTCATGCTACAACTTTCCCACTTTCTTCCCTGTTAGAACCAACGCTTTGAGTCGACTGTATGAAATAGCTTTACTTCTAATCTACTACTACTATAATGCGGCAGTTCTGAAATTGGATTTACCACTCCATCTTTGGTTCTCCCGCCCAAACAAGCATTGGCTCAAAATCCACCGTTCATTTCCCCTCTCATGCATATCACTGCCATCCATCAAACAAAGGATGACATGATCTGACGGCTAAGAGCTGCCGGATTCGCTCCCGCTCCTTGTGCACATGGCCGACTCTGCTCTCCATGTAAACAAATAAAGAAGTCCCCATTGAATCTCGATTGCACCTACTGAAGTTGAGAAATGTCTAGAAACTGCTGCCACCTCCTTACATGCAAGTACGACAAGTTGGCAAATAGCTAGCACATTTTGGTTCCCCGTTGTCACCTGGGAAATACACACTACTACTAACTTATTTTTTTAGATTACTGTAAAAATGGATTTTTTAGATGCCACTATACTGCAAAGTTTACACTATTCACATAACATAACATTGCATGGCTGATGCTAGCTAAAGTTTTATTCTGCTTCATCGAGAAATGTAATATTTTTGTTATTCACAGAAAAAGTGTAATATTTTATTTCAGTCATACATAAGCTATACCTCAAGCTAATACAGGACATGAGTGTCTGTCAGACCTAAATGACATATTTAGTTGCACAAAATAGTCCATAAACATGCATGTAAACCGTCAAACAACTCTGGAACTATACATCAGTGGAACCCAGGAAACAACATATAAAAAAACTACAACTTTTATCTTGTGATCAAATTCTTACTTGGAACTCAGTTTGATTTGTGCAAGTGATTTGCTTCTTATTTCAGAATAGTCCTTAGATCATGCAAACAAACACACTATGATATCTACTCAAGATACAAGTACCCATTTCTCTCTCTAAAAAGAAGGTATATGAGTATCTATCATACAGAACACACGTGCAAAGCACGTGCCTTAGTAGAAGTCTAGGTGGCTTTGGAACAGTGGACGAAAGTAGAAAAGGATCCACACGAAGGGAGCTGGGGCAGTAGAGCAAGGTAGGTTTCGAAGGAATATATACCTGAAGGTCGTCAGCATGTCGCAAAGACGGCGTTGGGAGGCCGCATCTTGGCCACAATACCGCAGGGAGGAAGAAGGGGTCGGAGGCCCTCCCGAGCCGGCGCGCTCTCTCAGAGAGAACGACACGGTCGCCGATCGGGACGCGCGGGCAGCTGTTGGTCTCCTCCCTCGCTGCCGACGACATCGTGAACGATGCACCTACACCCCTGCCCCGGTCGAGGTTGTCCGGCCGGATTTGTGACCAGCCGTGAGCTGAGAGAGAGTGTGGCCACCTATGTGTTGCTTAGATCTGGAGAGCATGAGAGAGTGAACGAGAGCAACCCTAGTAAAGCAAGCGTTAAGGCTCCTGCTTTTGTATATAGTGGAGTGTTGGTGGGAACGACACCTATGGGATCACAAGAATCCCTACTACTGTTAGCAGGGCGCGGGGTCATGAGAAGAGCGGATCAAACAGATAGTACATAGTTTGTTTATCCAGGTTCGGGCCGCGAGGATGCGTAAAACCCTACTCCTGCTTTGGTGGATGTATATTCCTGTTCTTGAGCTAGCTCTGGGGCATTAGGAGCTCCAAAAAGCCGAATCCTTCTCCTGGTCGCCTCGGGCCTCCTTTTATAGAAAAAGGGGTAGCCACAGTGGCACACAAGAGATGGAAAGGGTACAGTGATGCGAGGTTATCCCTCGCATTACATGACAAGGCGCATTTAATGCGTCTTGCTTAGGTGTCCTCACTTTATCGGGGACGGGGGAGAAACCTGTCTCGTCTATCGCCGCTCCTTCTTGTGTCGACACACGCCCTGGCCAGCGATGCCTGTGATGCCATGTAGGTAGGCAGGCAGCTGAGGTGGCGCAGTGGTGGGTCTTCACGAAGATCTGCATGTCGCCACGCAGGTGCCTGCCCAGCTGGTTGGGTCGGCAGCTGCATGCGTACGGTGGTGGAGGTTTAGTCGGCGTGGGCCTGATGGTGGCCATGCCGATGTCCTCGGCAAGGGCCTTGCCGGGGCCCCGGCAAGGGTCTTGCCGAGGCGCCTGCTGTTATCCCCGGCAAGGCGCTTGCCGGGGGTCTCGTGGTCTTCCCTGGCTGGTATCTCGCCAAAGGTCGTCGTCTACTTAGTGCGTATCTGATCTTGAATGTCTTCACAAAGATCTGAATGCCACCACGGGGATGTCTCCCGAATCCTTGCCCCTTGGGGGCAGTGGACTCAAGGGTAATTTGCTCCGTAGGCGTGGGGCGAGTCGCCGCGGCAAGGGTCTTGCCGGGGTTGCCAAAGCTGTCTCCCGGCAAGGATCTTGACGGGGGAGCCCACTTCGTCCCTTTTGCTCTTCGTGGTCTTGGCCTTGGCATCGTCCTAGTTCCCTTGAGCTTCGGTCTTACCCTGGTTCACCTCCCTTGCCTTGCTTGGTGTGGTGGTGCCCGTGGCTCATACTGTCCGTGCACAGTTATAGGGGTACAAAAAAGTGTACCCCTCTTTTTGTACACCGACAGGAGCCCCCGGGCCTGGGCCACACATAAGCGCAACGCGTTGTTGGGCTAGGCCCAAAAACGGTGCGCGGGCAGGCGGGGCGGTTTTTTACCGCGGTAAGATTTTTCATGCGCTGCACTTCCCACGACTCCCGCGCGTGGCGCGGCGTGCGGAGGTTCATGTGACGTGGGCGGCATGCGTGGGGTTGGTCTCTGCACGCATGCATCACGTCGTAGTAAAGGGGCGGTTCGCGTCTTCCCCATAAACTGAGGGAGGCGTGGAGGCGCGGCCCATTTACTGAATGGGGCCGAGGCGTGGTCCTCAAGGCGTCCACTCCCCACGATCACGGGGTGGGGAGAGGTCGCCTCACCCGTCCCCTCGGTTCTGCACGTCCGCCACGTGTCTCCTATGCGCTTGGGATGGCAAACGGCGGAGGCGGGAAACCGGGCCGTCACTGGTTGGGGCAGCGGGTCGGTCCTGGCTCCCTGCGCCTTCCATGTTTTGATTGGCTGAGCGGGGCGGCCGAGCCCCAACCCCGTTCCTTTATAAAGAGCGAGAGGGGGGATGGCGTCCCGCATTCTTCCATCTCCTTCCTCCTTCAGCTTCTGCTCCTCTCTTCCATTCGTCATGGAGAGAGGAAATCCCGGTCCTTCAATGGTGGCGGCGAGGGTCGCTGCTCGACAACGCGTCCCTCCTTCTCCTGTGCCTGCGGTGGCAGGGTCGGCCGCGAGGGGAAGGGGGAGGGGCGAGGTCATGGGCGAGGCCGGGGTGCTCGGGGAAGAGGAGGACGGGGTGGCGCACCGGCCTCGCCTCCGCCAGAAGCTCCTCCTCCAATGGAGGGCCATGTTGGGGATGACCCTTGTGAGTTCTTCGTCAGGCTGCGCCGGCCGCCGCGCCGTCACCTTCGTCTCCAGACTCCATTTGCACGGGAGATGGAGCTGGATCCGCCGGAGTCATTGCGGCTGCACATGAGGGGCTGCGGGATCAGTGGCACGCGGGTCCGCGTCGACTTCCCCGCTCCTCACGTGATGTATCTTCGTCGGGGATGGAAGACATTTGCTCATATCCACAGCTTGACGGAGGGGCTCACTCTCCATTTTAAGCTGATGGAGGGTGGCTTTCTCTCTGTCAAGGTCTTCGGGCACTTTGGGACTCGTACAAGGAGCTGCATGGAGAGCTCTTTTGATAGCGAAGACTCCTCCTCGGGCGGGAGTGACGAGGAGGACAGCGGCAGCTACGACGAGGGTGGTAGGCGGCAGGATGACGGGTCCGACGAGGTGTCGGGTGCCGCTCCGTGCGGCACCGGCGACCCCATCATCCGTGTCGCCGGCTCCTTGAACTTCTCGGGGTCGTCTCCTTGGGCGGCTGGCGTTGGGAGGCTGCGGAAGAGGAAGAGGGCGGGTGGCAAGGCCATCAAGTCGGAGTACGCGGGCACCGATGCCTTCGACGCGTGCTGACATCCTGCCGCCTCGTCTTCGAGCTCTGCTTCCGGTGCCGCCATCACCATCCAGCCTTTGGACGGCCACCAAGATGTTCTCTCTGCGTCTTCTGCCACCCGTAGCTCGCCTAGGTGCTCCTTTTTCCCTTCTCGCCTCCTTGACCTGCCTCCTGAGGAGAGGGACAAGAAAGGGATTACGGGCACCTTATCTCTTTTTAGTTTGTAAGCCTTCGGGCCTTTGTTGAATTTAAAACTTGTAATCCCTTCATTCATGTTTTTCATTCCCTATGGACTGTATCTGAGTGGAATGTTTTTAATGAAAAAGGGATGCTTGCTGGGTCATTTGTTTGCGGGTGGAACCCACGACAAGGAGTAAATCCTTGATATCTCTAAGATAAACACTTTCTCGCCCGGCAACAGGCCTTGCCGTCTCCCCACTTCGCTCGACCTTTCTCACGCCTTTGGCGGAGGCAGGGATGAGGCGGGTTCAGGCTCCTTGTTTCATCCTTTCACTGCCGCGACTACGACCAAACTTGGTCCCAGGAACGAGCCCTAGGGCCTAGAGTTAGGGGAGCACGGTAGCTTAAGGAAAAACGAGGTTTCACATACCTCGGTCCAATGGAATGCATGATAAGGGATGAAGAACTTATCTGAAGCTGCAGCCCCCGGCAACCCTGGTTTGCCATGGGTGAATCTTTGCTCTTGCAGCCCCCGGCAATACTGGCTTGCCGGGGCCTAGATGCTGGTATGTTCCTTTTTTTCTCCCCAAGTGGTTTGGCAAGGATATCCGTGTGTCCTGTGAACCAAAGAAGACAAAAGAAAGACAAAGAGACGCACACTCAACCTCTAAGCTAGGGGTTAGTTGCCTCTAAGCACTATCAACCCTAACCAAGGACGAGACTCGACCTAGCATGCATGCTATAACTTAGGGCGCCAGCGCTTCATTTATTTATGCTCAGGGTCTACGCCTGCCTTTGTACAAAGGGTTACATGCGTCATCGGCAAGGCTCGTACAAAAGGTGGCTTGCCGGGGGGCCCGGCAAGCCGCGCCTCACGGGTAAAACTTGCGAATATGCTCAATGTTCCAGGAGTTACTCACCGGAATGGCATCTTCGGTCTCCAGGCGGATTGCGCCGGGCCTGGTGACTCGTATTACCCGATAAGGGCCTTCCCACTTTGCCGTCAACTTGTTGGAATTCTTGGTCGATTGAACGCGCCGAAGAACAAGGTCGCCTTCCTCAAAGCTTCGGGCATGAACCTTGTGGCTATGGTAGTGGCGCAAGGCTTGCTGGTAGCGCACTGCTCTCACAGCCGCACGAAGATGATCTTCCTTAAGGAGCGTTGCATCATCTTGCCGCAATTGGTCTTGCTCAAGCTCGTCATAAGCGAGTACTTGAGGTGACCCGTATATGAGTTCCATGGGGAGAACTGCTTCTGCCCCGTATACCAGGGCAAAGGGTGTCTGGCTGGTGGCTCGATTTGGTGTCGTTCTGATTGACCAAAGAACCACCGACAATTCATCAATACAGCGCCTTCCACTCTTGTGCAGTCTGTCAAAGGTCTTTGTCCTCAGGCCTCGCAGTACTTCAGCATTTTCCCTCTCAGCTTGACCATTGCTTCATGGGTGAGCAACGGAAGCGAAACAGACCTTGCTGCCGAGGCCTTGAATATATTGCATGAAGTTGTGGCTTGTGAATTGCGTGCCGTTGTCGGTGATGGCCCTATTGGGTACACCAAAATGGCACACCAGTCCTTTGAAGAACTTGACGGCGGACTGTGCTGTGACCTTCCTCACTGCTTCCACTTCTGGCCACTTTGTGAACTTGTCGATTGCAAAGTACAAGTACTCAAAACCCCCGACAGCGCGGGGGAAAGGGCCCAGTATGTCGAGCCCCTAGACCGAGAAAGGCCAGGAGAGAGGAATGGTTTGAAGGGCTTGAGCTGGCTGATGAAGCTTCTTTGAATGGAACTGACATGCTTCACACCTGGTGACTAGTGTCGTTGCATCCTGGAGGGCGGTGGGCCAGAAGAAGCCTTGCCGAAATGCTTTGCCGGCAAGGGCCCTCGACCCTATGCGGGATCCACATACGCCTCCATGTATCTCCGCCAACAGCCCCAGTCCTTCCTCTCGAGGGATACACTTCAATTTCACACCGTTCGGCCACTTTCTGTACAGGACGTCATCGACGAACTGGTACATAGTAGAGCGACGGGCTACTTTTTCCGCTTCTTCCTGCTCCTCAGGAAGTTCCCTTGTTTGGAGGAATCAGACGGTATGCTGTGCCCACGCTGGAGCCTGGGGCTCGACGGCGAGGACTAAAGGCATTTCCTCCGCTATAGGAGCAGCTGTCTCCATGGCAAGAGCTTGATGCTCCGTCGGAGCTAGCCGTCCTGTGGCGGGCTCAGTGTCTCCGGCAACATCCTTGCCGGCGGCTTCGGGGAGCTTGGCGGGAAAGTACTTGCCAGACCCTGATTTTCTCCTCTTGTTCTGCTCTGTTGATGGATCAACGGATGGCTGAGTTAGCCGAAGCACAAAGGTACCTGGTTCCACAGGTAGCTTGAGGGCAGCGCGTTTTGACAGGTAATTGGTGATGTCATTCTCCGCTCGGGGAACGTGTTCTGCCTGTATACCGTCAAAACGCTCTTCCAGCTTTCTCACTACATCTACGTAGGCCTTCATCAACGGGATCTAGTAATCCTTGTTGACTTTCTTGACGACAAGTTGCGAGTCACCCCTGACGACGAGTTTCTTGATTCCGAGGTTCGCCGCGATCCTAAGACCAGCAAGCAGCACTTCGTACTCAGCCGTATTGTTTGTTGACACCTCCCTGGGGAAGTGCATCTGGATCACGTACTTGAGGTGCTCTCCGGTGGGCGCGACAAGCAGTACGCCAGCCCCGGCGCCCTGTAAGGAGAAAGCTCCATCAAAGTACACGATCCAGTCGCAACTTGCCTCCTTGCCGGGGAGAGCGGTCTCTTGGGCTTCTTCGTCAGGCGTCGCGGTCCATTCTGCAACGAACTCCGCCAGGAGTCGGCTTTGAATCGTCGAGGTACTCTCAAACTTGAGGCCAAAGCTGGACAGTTCCAGTGCCCACTCTACGATTCTTCCCGTTGCGTCTGGATTGTGCAATATCCGTTGCAGAGGGAGGCGAGTGACGACAGTGATTTCGTGCGCCTGGAAGTAGTGACGCAGCTTCCTCGAGGCCATAAGAAGGCCGAAGAGCAGTTTCTGCACACCGGAGTACCTTGATCTAGCCCCCTACAGGAGGGAACTAACAAAGTAGACTGGGTGCTGCATCATTTTCTTCTTCGGCGGCACTCCAACTAGCTGTGTCGTCTCTGCATCGGTGGCATCGGGTTCTGTCGCTGCTATTACCTCGTCACCAATTTCTCTCTGCGCCACTAGTGCGGCGCTGACCACCTGGTTCGTTGCCGCCAAGTATAGCAGCAACGGTTCTCGTGGCCTAGGCGCAACTAGTATTGGCGCGGAGGAGAGGTACCTCTTCAAATCTTGCAATGCTGCTTCGGCTTCTGGTGTCCACTCCATCGGGCCCGCCTTTTTCAAAATCCTGAAAAAGGGAAGGGCGCGCTCGGCGGACTTGGAAATGAAACTGCTCATGGAGGCAACGCAACCAGCAAGCCGACGCACATCCTTGACTCGCTTGGGTGCTTCAATCTGCTCTATAGCTTTGATTTTGTCTGGATTGGCCTGTATCCCGCGCTGCGACACAAAGAACCTGAGAAGCTTGCCGGACGGGACGCCGAAGACGCACTTCTCAGGGTTCAGCTTGAGATTGATCTTGCCTAGGTTTGCAAATGTTTCTTGTAAATCCGGTATGAGGGTTGCCTTGTTCTTGGTTTTGACCACTATATCATCCATATAAGCTTCCATATTTCTATGGAGCTGGGGTTCAAAACCAATCTGGACCGCCCCTGCAAATGTTGAACCAGCACTCTTCAACCCGAAAGGCATCCGTATGAAACAATACATACCACATGGGGTGATGAATGCCGTTTTCTCTTCGTCTTCTCTTGTCATGAAGATCTGGTGGTAGCCGGAGTAGGCATCGAGGAATGACAGTAGATCACACCCAGCCGTGGAGTCAACAATCTGGTCGATGCGCGGCAACGGGAAGGGGTCTTTGGGACAAGCCTTATTGATATCTGTGTAATCGATACACAGCCTCCACTTCCCATTTGCCTTGCGCACTACCACTGGATTGGCCAACCACATTGGATGGAGGACTCCTCTTACCAAACCCACTGCTTCCAGTTTCCGGATCTCCTCTGTGATGAACTCTTATCGTTCCAAGGCTTGCTTTCTGACCTTCTGCTTGACGGCCCGCGCATGAGGACTCACCGCAAGGTGGTGCTCAATCACCTCCCTGGGAACGCTGGGGATGTCGGATGCTTGCCACGCAAACACATCGACATCCGCCCGCAGGAAGGTGACGAGCGCGTCTTCCTATTTGTCGTCAAGGGCGGAGCTTATGGTGAAAGCCCCTCCCGTGCCATCCTCCTTGACAGAAACCTTCTTGGTTCCCGGCGGTGCAGCCCTGGATTTCTTGTTTCTGCCGGTGGAGCTCTTTGGCACGTCCTCGATGGGAGCACTACACTCCGAAGAGGTGCGCTTGCCGGAGTGGGTGCCTGAGGTCTCACCGGTCTTCTTCTTTTTCTTTCCCGGGGCTCCAGCGGCAGGAGCAAGCGCCTTAGCAGTGGCGGCTGCTGCAACTGCTTGTTGGTAGAGTTGGTCAGCGCAAATTAGCGCATCCTTCTTGTCTGATGGGACGGTGATGATTGTCACAGGCCCCGGCATCTTCAGGGTGTTGTAGGCGTAATGTGACGCCGCCATGAACTTGGCCAGCGCTGGGCGGCCAAGGATCCCGTTGTAAGGCAAGGGGATCTTGGCAATGTCGAACACAATCCTTTCTGTCCTGTAGTTCAGATCACTCCCAAAAGTCACGGGCAATGTGACCTTTCCCTTTGGTTTACTTCTTCCCGATTGACCCCCTGAAACGTGCCCGTCTCTTCGAGGTCTTCATCAGGAATCTGCAGTTTCTCGATCACGGCAGGCGAGATTAAGTTTAGACCGGCCCCGCCATCGACTAGCATCTTTGTCACCTTGAGGTTGCGTATTGTTGGTGAAACCAACAAGGGCAAGCACCCGACTGCAGTAGTGCGATCAGGGTGATCCTAAGTGTCAAAAATGATAGGTGTGCCGGACCACTTCAGCGGCCTTTGGGCATCAAACGACGGCTCTGCCGCTGTAATGTCACGCACCCACTGTTTAAGCTGGCGGTGAGAGGTATGCAGCGAGGCGCTGCCATCGACGCACATGGCCTCTGTAGCTTTCTGAAATTCTTGGTCACCAGACTCATCGTCCTCTTCGTGATCATCGTCTTCTGGCTTTTTGTCATGGCCCCGGGCGGGCCTCTCCTGCTGTTTATCTTTGCCGCGACGGCCCGCCTGGCCATCACGCTTCTTGCCGGACCCTTCAGCACCGTCCTGGCCTTTCTCCTTGTCCCGCCTCTCATATTCAGCCCTCTGCTTCTCAACAAGGAGCTCAACCTGTCGGCAGTTCTGGAGATCATGGCCTTTGGTGCGATGGATCTTGCAGTATTGCTTGTCGGAGTTTCCTGGCTTCTCGGCAGCCGCCAAGGCCCGGCAGGCGACACATCCGGCAATTCCCTTGCCGGGGTCATCTGCCTTGGTTTTCTTGGTGGAGCCGGCGTCGTCAGATCCCTCGACGGCAAGCACGGCTTTACCTTTGCGCTTCCTGTTGCAGTGCCGGCCTTTCTTTGCCGGGGCGGCAGTATCCTCATCTGAGAAGTCGGTTTCCACACCGGCATCTTCGCCGGGGTACTTCCTTCCCTCTTCAGCCCGGGCACATCTGTCAGCAAGAACATAGAGTTCTGCCACGTCTTTCACCTTGTTCATTGCCAGCTCTTCGCGCATCTTGCGGTTACGCACGTTCTGATGGAACGCGATGATGATGGCGGCAGGGTGAACATCAGGGATATTGTACTGTACCCGGCTGAACCTCTGTATATACTTGCGCAGACTCTTGCCTCCCTTCTGGGGAATGACGTGCAGGTCGCTTGCTTGGCCATGGGCTTGGTGGCCTCCAGTAAAGGCGCCAACAAACTCATGGCTCAAATCCAACCAGGAGGAAATAGAGTCTACCGGCAAGTGCATCAACCACGACATGGCGTTGGGTTTAAGAGCCAACGGAAAGTAATTCGCAAGCACCTTATCGTCGCGGGCTCCGGCAGCTTGCATCGCGATGGTGTAGATGCTGAGGAACTCAGACGGGTGGGTCTTGCCATTGTACTTTTCGCCAACGTCAGGTTTGAAGGTGCGGTGAGTGGGCCACTGGAACTGCCGTAGCTCACGGGTAAAAGCCGGACAGCCTACCTCGTAAGGTACGCCTCCAAGGCTCTCCGGGGCCGGGTGGTTCGCAGCAGGCCCTGCTCGCCTGTCTGACTGGTGGCGCGCTCCGCACCGGTGCTCGATAGTGGTTCGAGCGTCTTCATGGGCTCGTTCCCGAAGAACTTGACACTGGTCACAGTGGGTCAGTGGGTCAGACGATGCTATGGAGATGTCGTCGCCCGTGACGTCGCGACGAGCCGGCGTCCGCGGTACCGGATGGGGAAGGGGTGAATGCATCGTGGTCGCGGTGCCGCGGGCTTTTCCGCCACTGGTGCACGGGACTCCATCGGAGCGTCGACCCGGGGGCCCCATCGGACTTGGTTCGTCTTTGTTGGCCACCGCAACAAGGCTTCGGATAGTGGCTCTCCATTCGTCGAATTTCCCTGTAGTGGGAGGAAAGTCAAGGAGCAACTGCGCGTGCGCCAGGGCCTCTACTCCTGCTTTGGTGGATGTATATTCCTGTTCTTGAGCTAGCTCTGGGGCATTAGGAGCTCCAAAAAGCCGAATCCTTCTCCTGGTCGCCTCGGGCCTCCTTTTATAGAAAAATGGGTCGCCACAGTGGCACACAAGAGATGGAAAGGGTATAGTGATGCGAGGTTATCCCTCGCATTACATGACAAGGTGCATTTAATGCGTCTTGCTTAGGTGTCCTTGCTTTATCGGGGACGGGGGAGAAACCTGTCTCGTCCGTCGCCGCTCCTTCTTGTGTCGACACGCGCCCTGGCCAGCGATGCCTGTGATGCCATGTAGGTAGGCAGGCAGCTGAGGTGGCGCAGTGGTGGGTCTTCACGAAGATCTGCATGCCGCCACGCAGGTGCCTGCCCAGCTGATTGGGTCGGCAGCTGCATGCGTACGGTAATGGAGGTTTAGTCGGTGTGGGCCTGATGGTGGCCCTGTGGATGTCCTCGGCAAGGGCCTTGCCGGGGGCCCGGCAAGGGTCTTGCCGAGGCGCCTGCTGTCGTCCCCGGCAAGGCGCTTGCCGGGGGTCTCGTGGTCTTCCCTGGCTGGTATCTCGCCAAAGGTCGTCGTCTTCTTAGTGCGTGTCTGATCTTGAATGTCTTCACAAAGATCTTCATGCCACAACGGGGATGTCTCCCGAATCCTTGCCCCCGCAGTGGACTCAAGGGTAATTTGCTCCGTAGGCGTGGGGCGAGTCGCCGCGGCAAGGGTCTTGCCGGGGTTGCCAAAGCTGTCTCTCGGCAAGGATCTTGCCGGGGGAGTCCGCATCGTCCCTTTTTCTCTTCGTGGTCTAGGCCTTGGCATCATCCTAGTTCCCTTGAGCTTCGGTCTTACCCCAGCTCACCTCCCTTGCCTTGCTTGGTGTGGTGGTGCCCGTGGCTCAGACTATCCGTGCATAGTTATAGGGGTACAAAAAAGTGTACCCCTCTTTTTGTACACCGACATGGAGTGATTTTGTTGTACCAGCTTCAAAAAAATGCGCTCCTACGTGTACCCGCGAGTGGGTGTGAGAGAACTAGTGCGTGCGTGCACCACTTCTCTTCATGAGAGTACAATATACTATGCCCAAAGAACGTTCGCCGCAAGAGTAATAGTACAAGTGTGTGACGTGTGAGCTAAAATAAAATGTGCGCGCCGTCTTTTGTTTTTTAGAAGTTCTTAGGGTAGGGTGTGAAGAGCACATATGTGCGTGACGTCTACCTGCACATAGACGGTGGGTGCGACGTGCGAGTCTGCGAGAGGACTCGGGAGAGTCGTGACTCGTGAGGGTGCGTGTGCATGAGAGATAGGGGGGCACGTATCAATGCAATGCATGTGTCCGTAAATCATTGTCCGACAAACGTTCGCCCCAAGCCTTTTCCCGACGAATGCCATAAGGACCGTTAGATCGGCATCCGACAGTGTCAGTTTTGCCATGTCATTTAACAGAACAGCCACTCCTCCTACACACAAATCTTCCACGTGAGTGTTAGCAACTACCATATGCTCCCTCCATTCCGAAATGCAGTGCATATAGCTTTATTGAAAATTCAAACCTCGCAAACTTTTACCAAGTTTTCGTGTACCAAATTGCACATGTAGAATACCATGTATATATCATTTCATTCATCTTCAAGAGGTAACTATAAAGTTGGGTGAGGAGTCTACAAAGAAAGACCATCGTATCACCCGCAGCAATTTCAAGCATCCTTTAGTGTCGAGGAATATCATAGGAGCTCTATATGATATGATTTTTATAGGATTTTTTCCTTTAGAGCCAATTGGTTCGTAGGAATAGATTCATATACTCCACATTTCAAAGGAAATAAACATGATATCATTTCTATAGCTTTAGAGCCACTTGGTTCATATGAATGGATTCCTATACTCCCTTAATTTCAAAGGAAAATAAACATTAGCGTATATTCAATAGAAAAGTTCCTATGATATGAAACAAATTACATCTCTTTTCTAATCCCTCCTCATAGGAATTGAGAAACATGTCATCTCTATATTCAATAGAAAAGTTCCTATGATGTGAACCAAATGACATCTCTTTTCCAATCCCTACTCATAGGAATTGAGATGCTCCATGTCATCTCTTTCCCTACAACTTCCATGTATACATCTTCTATTCCTAAATAGATAGTACAACCCACTAGTAGCTTTTTTCCAAAACATGCAACTATGGCACAAGAACTATATAGTGTGCCAATAACTTTGAAAGATGGTCGCTGGATGAAGCTAACCTGACAGTGCAGAGATAGGCAAATCCGAGCACTACTGGCCGTTGGATATCATCAACATTCCACCAGATCTGCCACATGTACAATTTAGAAGACTCCATGGTTGAACTTAAGCATAATGCACAAACCTCAAAACACAAGCACTTCTCCTTTGTTCTAGAATCTTCTGTATCATAATTGATTATTTTTTTCTAAATGAATTGCCATTATTTGTTTTTTACTTTATGATTTACTCCCTCCGTTCCAAAATAGATGACCCAACTTTGCACTAACTTTGTACAAAGTTAGTGTACAAAGTTAGTGCAAAGTTGGGTCATCTATTTTGGAACGGAGGGAGTACAATGCACAACCCCATGAATCTTAACATTTTTATAAAACTTATTGATTTTGAATGAGATGAACTATAAGAACTAAACGAACGTCTACATCATGCATATATGACTCAAAGCTTTACATCCTATAGTGTGTATTTATTCATAATTTGGTTTTGAAATCTCATGCATTCAATACATATGTACCTTACTAGTTTTGAGTAGAGTAGCAAATTTCACGCGGCCCCGGGTATATCAAAATGCAGGGCCCATGCATCATTGCCTTTCGGTCGAACCTACATCCACAATTTTTTGTACGTACTATATCTCCACTGGTCCCCGAACCCAAAATGTTGCCTCGTTCCCGTAAAACCAAGCGACCCACACATATTTAAGGCGTCGGCTCGAACCCGTTTACTACGACGTGGCCCCGCACGCCGTAGTACTCCTACAAACCCTACCGCCGCACTCATCATCGGTTTTCTTCAAGAGGACGAGGGAGAAGCCGATTTGTAGTGGAGGCGCTTTCAAAAAAAAGGATCTGTAGTGGAGACCCCTACCCTAGGGTGCCCTAGATAGCTGCCGCACACATCATTGTTTTCTCTTTTATTTATGCTCTTGCGCCCTAGAGTGAAATGATGGTTGCTTCATCCGTCCAGCTTAATGCGGGAAAGGTGGGGCTTTGTGATTTGACCCCTCGTCGCTCATTTTCTACTACTGCGGCGCTACGACCGGGGTGCCTCCAATTCCAACCGCTGCTCCGAACTATAATTTGGTGCATCACACGTGGAACAAGACGGTGGATGAGCCACATGTCGGCCAAAGCGGGCCTGTTAAGTGTGTCGCCATTTCTTGTGCGGACTGACCCTGCTTGAGTTGCTACGCCAACACGACAGGAGCAGCCTACCACTTGGTTTTGCTCCTTGGTGAATCCCGACTATATTGATCTAAAAAGATACGTGCTTAAATACCCTCTCCATCTCGGTTTTTTTATTTTTAGGCGTCTCGATTTATAGGGCATGCACATAGTTCTAGGTCATCCATTTAACTAACTAAATATGAGTTAGTATGTCACAAAAAGTATATCATTAGATTCTTAAGCGGATGTAGCTGTATTTAAAAGTCGAGGGCTTTTCCTGCGCGGTAGGCGGCAGGGCAGTTCCACCTAGTCGGTTCGACAGAGACGCGAGAAGACGAGGGAGTAGGCTACTACAAACGTAGGGTTGTGTGATTTGACAGCGAGTTACTGCTGGACAGGTGGGGCCCCGTGATTTGACTTGCCATTATCATTTTAACTGCGGTGCTACGACCGGCGTGAGTCTCCCAGATTCCTGACCACCTCCATACAGGTGCCTCTCCCAATGCTCCACCATGTAGTAGAGGCTGGCTCTTGCATGAGAGCCCACTTCTCCACTTTTTCCTTGCCTCTCTTTCCTCCACATATGCAAAAATGCCATGTAAAGTGCACTATTGTACTTACTTTTACTTGCTCCTACAGGTGCTTAAGCTTGCCACATAGGCATAAAGTCTGATGTGGCAAGTAAATCAAGAAGAGAGAGACTAGTTTGGTGACCCAAGGAAGAAACGGTGCTAAGCGCGTGTACCTAGGTGAAAAGACAATTTTGAGTCTATAGCTAATTAAATGAAGCAAACTTAGCAACACCATTTCATTGGAAGAGGTCACTCCTTGGCAAATGCAATAAATACACGCGCTTAGCACCGTTTCTTCCTTGAGTACGAAGAAAGAGATAGAGAGGAGTAAAAAAAATACACTTATAGCCAACCTTGTAGTAGTATGAGTGACTAAGTGATGACTATGTATGACATGCCAACATCAGATAGCCTAACGCACCGTGTTAAATCTCCACACTGCGCGAGCGATGCGACGGTCGTGGTAGGCGCGACCATGATACGGGCTGCTGGCAGCCCTTGGATCTGAGATCAAACGGTCGCATGCTAAGTTGCTGAAAATTTGCAGAATAACCCTCCAAGATAGGATATTCAACCATAGGTCTAGAATCACGCCATGCAACCGTTCGATCTCAGATCCAAGGGCTCTCGGAAGCCCATATCATGGGAGAATGGAAAGCCACTACCCTGTCGTTCGCACGCTGGCAGTTCGCTCCTACTCGTCCCCGCACGTCCTTTAATACTACAGCGGTTCGCTCCTAGTCGTCTCATCCATTCACATTACGGAAGTTCCACTAATCCTAACCCTCCTCCCAAATCCATGGCGTCCCAAATCTCCACGATCGGCGGTGAGTACAAGGTTAGAACCATCACCGGCGATGAGTTCGACGTCATCTACACCCGTTCTTCCGCGACGGTGAAAGGATGCCTTTCTCGCTTCAGCCGCATGTTCGAAAACTCAGATGATGAGTGGGTCGCTGGGCTAGATGTTGAGTACACCACAGTCCTGGGACGAGAGAAGGATCTAAAGGACGAAGAGAGGAAGAAGCCCATAGTGATCCAGGTTTGCGTACATAACGTTTGCTTGGTCTAGCACATATGCCATGCCGGCGTTGAGTGCCAGGATTTTAAGAACTTCCTCAAGGACAAAACAGTGAAATTCGTTACTGTAGACTTTGGTAACGACAAAGAAGTCCTGCGTCGGATAGGCCTCGTTGTAGGCAACACCTTCGACCTCCAGAAGAATCGCCTGGTGTCCTCTCGTCAGCCTTCAATGCTGACCTTGGCAGGAGCCATGGTTCATCCTTCATACGGTAAACTGGAGAAACCTCATTACATGTTTCATCATCATGCATGGAAGCAGAATGTACTAGATATAGACCACATCCACTACGGTGAAATGGATGGCTACCTTTGCTTCAATATCTACAAGGGTTGGATGAAGAGCAACAACCAAGTGTGCGGTTCAAGCAAAGAATTATCGCCCAAGAGGAAGACGGACAAGGACGAAGTCGAGGATGTGGACGAGGACTCCGAGTAAGGTGGCAGTGTCGTTGCTCATGGTGGTTCTAATGCAGTGTCTACCGGAATAGTTGCAAAGTTTAATTTCAGGTGTGCTTAATTTAATTTGAGGGGTGTGTTGTGCTGAGCCCCTAGCAGAGCTATGTTATGTTTCTTCTCGTTACTTTAACTCTTCAGTACGTACATACTAGTATTTCTTACATTTCATCTTTTAGTTGGTATAGTACTACCACTCATTTCTTCACATTATATACGTACAATATATATGGCCAACATCATATAGCCAGGAGTTTAGTTGTCAAAGAATTTCAGGGTGCTTAGTTTTGTCAAAGAATTCCAGGATGCTTAGAGGGTGCTTGGATCCAAGGGACTTATTTTAGTCTAACTAAAAAAAGTCTCTTTAAGAGGCTAAAGTTCCAAGCATCCCTGACTAAAGAGGGGCTAAAACTAGTCTTGAGACTAAATTTTTTTAGTCAGGGGTACCCCTACTAAAATGTGGATTAGTCCTCTCTCTACTCATTTAACTCCTCTCCTTTAACACAGGCGAGTTCTGGATTGGAGGGTTTGGAGGAAAATAAATGCTCATTAACTTGATTTTAGCCTTTTTAGTATTTGGATCCAAGCATGGGTGAGGCTAGCATGTTTTAGTCCCACTACTTTTAGTCATGGGACTAAAACGTATCCAAGCACCCTCTTAGTTTTATTTGAGGGGTGGGTTGTGCTGGACACCATTATTGTGACTAGCCTTTTTAATAGTACTATATGCATAATTTGGCGACGAACGCTCTCTATATGCACCACCTTTTTTAATTTCAATTTTTGCTCCATGGCGCAATCCATCGATAGTACTACTGTACAAAAGTACACATTTTTTAAAAGGCTAGAGTATTGTTCATCACATATATAGCCAGTTAAATTCTCAACCTAGAACGACGTGCATGCTATGTAGTAAACCGATACGGAGGAAGTATAGTAAAAATGAGGTGATTTTACCAAGCGATCAGCGGGGGAGCATGGCCTGTCATGCGGTCCCACGTGTCATGATGTACCAAGGCGATGCGCGTGTCCCTCTTGAGGTAGAAGCAATACTATTACGTGGTTTGAGATGATGGAGAACCAAAGTGTGAAATAATGGTTGCTTCGTCCGTCTGGGAAAGTGCGGCATTGTGATTTGACGCTTCATTGCTCATTACTACTACTGGGCCGGTATGAGTGGGGTGCGTCCCCCCTGCTATTCTGCACTGTTATTTGGTGCTTGACACATCGACCCGGTTGCTATATGTCACACATGTCGGAGACAGGAAGTACATAATTCATGAAAGGGAGCGTCGACGGAGGAGTATACTACAGAATTCTTGAAAGGGAGCGCTTAGTTTTGGAAAAATCTGTTTTTACGGAGTATGTAGCCACTAGGGTTTATAGGGCTCATCTAAAAAACATTCATTTTTCTGTTTGATAAGTCTCAATTCTACTATACTAGTAGTAGTACCATTACATGTTGGATTTGGAGGTGCGTTAGATCACCCGACGCAAGCAGTGTCAAGATGAAACTAACCAATGCATGTACAAGTTCATGGAAATTTAGTGGTCATTCATGCATTCGTTCTAATTAATGCCTCAGTAAACATAACTTCTTGAGAAAAACGAGCGTACTAATTACTTGTGCAAAATACGAAATTAATTCGAGCACTCACCGTCTACCTTGTTGGAGAGATTTTGAAATTGAGCCATAAACTGGAAAGGAGGGAGTAGTAACTTTTGTCTCGATTACTATTTGTTGCCTTGTATAGATTCAAAATGTATTTTTTTATAGTGGCCTTGTATAAGTAAATGGAGGGAGTACTAACCAAAGTACGTAGTAGGGACGAGTAGTAAATGGAGGGAGTAGTAAAATTTTCTCCTCGTGCTGCGAGCCACCGCGCGCGTGGGCGAGGGAGAGGGCGTAAGGCGTACTAGTAAGCAAGCTTCACCTCATCCTGCGAGCCACCGCGCCTGTGGGCGGGGGAGACGGCGTACTAAGCAAGCTTCTCCTCGTTCTGCGAGTTGACGGGACACATCAAAAGTACTCTAGTGTATAGAGACTTGCGTCTAAAGTAGGCCCCACATGGTTTGCCTCTTTTTTTAATTTAACATAACGCGTCAAGTCGCAATTTGTTTGTTCACCCGTGGTAGACGATCCTCCCTCCACCAAGTGGAAAACCAGTACACGTGCCAAATTACCACGTGGGCTGCCTTTTTTTACAGAAATGAGCTCCACCGTGTACCCGCGCGGGTGTGGTTGGGAAAGAGACGGGAGTACGTGCGCCATGCGTGCACCTCTTCTCTTTGTGCATGCCCCCCACCTATGTGGGTGTGTGTGAGAGAGATACAAACCTAGACATAATGCGCCGTCCATCCCCATGCCGCCGCCCAGTCCGACCACCAGTCACCACCACGCCCCACTCCTCCTCACCTTATCTCTCATCTTTCTCCCTCCATTTTTATATACAAGGGGCCACTATCAAAATTAAAATTTCTACATATACAAGGCCACTAACACTAATCAATGCAATATTAATGGTGTTTGCCTCGTGGTACTAGCAAAGGAGGACATTAATTATCCCTTGCATGCATGCTGTAGTTTGTAAAAAAATGCATCTTGATGTTCCGTGCAATGCACGGGCATCTTGCTAGTCCATGAAAACAACACATGGCAAAATTCCATGGCTTGGGGTGGCAACTGGCTCCGTCAGGCGAGGGGAGGGAGGTGGATCAGCGAGCTGCATAGCTCGTATCCGGCGGGCTACCCAGCCGGCTTGGATGCGAAATAACTACTCTTCGTAAGCCATTGTAAGAGTGGACAAAATGGTGGAGGAGATAGGGGAGCGGCCCGGTCATGAACGGACGTGTGTCCAAAGTGGGTTTCTCGGCTTCCACACGGGCGGGTTTCATGGAGGCGTTTGAATGCGGCACGGAGGCGTGTTCAGCCGGGCGTGCCGCGAGTGGCGCCCTCGACTCTGACCTAGGACACCGCGTCGTTCTTCCACTGACATGTGGGCTCTTTGGGTGCATAGGAACCTTTGGTGGGCTAGGGCGGTCAGAAGCGGGCATTTTATAAACCGATGATTGTTCATTGAGTGTGACGTCATCTTTTTCATGTTGATAAGCCTACTATGTTGATAGCCTGTTCGATACGTTGTGATTCATAAAGACCGCTGCAAACATCAATGTTCTGCTTATCACAGATAAGATTGATTAATACTCGTAACAATCCATGTCCTTAACAAAGGGTGCATGCACGTATAGGTTGAACGTGTGTCTTGCATCGTGTGCTGTGTGCATGCAGGCGTGCGAGTATTGCGTGCGTGCAAGGGTACGTTTCAGTATTGCATGCATGGGTGCGTATGTGCACGTGTTTGTGAGTGCATGTGTACGAGTCAGTGTTGCACGCCAGCATGCGTGCGTGTGTACGTGTCAGTGTTGCACGCCTACATGCGTGCGTGTCTTGCGTGCATGCATGTGTACGTGCGGGGTGAGGCTACACGTCAGTCGACTAACTTTTTCATCTCTGGTCATTAGATTTTCCAGCCGTTGGATACGAAATCAAGGGCCTCTAGTTTATCATCAAACTCCACCCCCTGAGCTGCCAGCCACCACCGGCCGAACCGCCAGCCCCCGCCCCCTGCGGCCGGCCCGCCCTCCCCGAAACCACTCCCCACCGCCGGTCCGCCGCCGCACCGACCATCCCTCTACCCCCCCCCCCCCCCCCCCCCCCCCCGCCGAGCTTTTTCTCTGGGATCCCCACCCCGCCGCCCAATGAACGCCCCCCAACCGCCGTGATTGCCGACCAGAGGTCTCACGACTTTGAGTACCCGCCGACAATGAATTTATTACCATTTCTGTCCTTCATATACGCGCTGACGGGTGGGCCCTATGGTAACGTGCGCTGCTGAATGTGGACCATTTGACTGGTCAATTGATTGTGTTATCAACAAATTACGGAGCTATATGGTGAGCCAGTGACCGTATGATCACCCTAAAATGTACTCCTATTTTATTAACACAGTACAGACTCAAACTACCATTTCTTTCTTTCATATACGGGCTGACAGGTAGGCCCCACAGTTACGCGCCCTGATGGTGCAACACTAGTTGCGCCGTGTGGAACGTTTGACTGGTCAATTGATTGTGTCATCAACAAAATACGGAGTTGTACGGGTGAGCCAGTGACCGTATAATCATGATATGTATTTGTTTAACACGGTACAAACGCAAGGGCTCATATATACGCGCAAGCACTCACCGCTATAAGCGCACACACGCGAACCCTACCCCTATGAGCACCTTCGAGAGAGTGGGCCAGCATATATGATATTGAGATTTTATGAAGTCACCATAGGTGCCTCATAGTCGAGTGGAACGTCTCCTCCCACTGAACGTACGTCGCAGGAAAATACTAAAATTAACACAAGATAAATGCGAGCACCGGGACATTAACCTTGGTGGGCTTGAGAAACCACTGTCCTCTAACCATCCAACCACAAAATGTATGTGGTGACCGTGATGAGCTTATTCTGAAGTCCAGTGACCATATCGTGCTTTCGCTTCAAATACAATGACCGTAAGTGTCGTCAACAAAATACGGAGCATGCATCAAATGCAAAGTCCGTCAGTGTCATCAACAAAATATGGAGACGTATCGTGAGCTAGATACCATTGTACTATTGTATATGCTTATTTTCTTAGTGGCCGATTGCGTGTGTGGTGTGGTGGGCACATCATTTCTAGTTGTGGTGGGTCAACATGAAGACTCATGGGTCGGTTCCATCCTGCGCCACATATAAGTTGGACCGAGACGTGTTATACGAAGACCCATGTGGAGGACTCGGCGTACAACATGAAGCTACCAGAGTCGCGGAGGACTCTATCCCCAGTGGTGATAAGCCGACTATATATGATTTGTAACCCTAGGCCCTTAGTATGTTATACAAGCTTGGGGGCTAGTTTGTCGATAATACACACACACACGCACAATGCCTGGTATTCACGTGTACTTTGTACACACCCCTATCACTAATATACAGTACCAGGAGTAGGCTCTTTCTTTAACTGCAATTGAATTCTAGCATGTGCATGTGTTTATTTCATATTATCGATCCATAGAGTGAGAGAGGTTTGAAATACAGGCAATGGATGCTTTTGCCATTCATATATAAACATTAATTAGTGCACTCCACGTTGTTAGTGTGAAGCACTTTATACATTTGTCACTTGCATGGATACATTCCAAATTGCTAGCTACGAAATAGAATACATGTCGAATTCAACATAAAGGGGGTTTCGAAGATTCGAATTCATAGGAAGTGCATTCATCTATTTGAACCCGAGATAATGGCATTTGTAAATCAGATGTAAAAGGGGGCATCAATCTTTGTTGTGAGTTTGAACATGCTATATATATTCATACGCACATCTAACTTTTTTTGGAACCAAGGAGATTATATCTAGAACCATGCATGAACTGAGGTAAGTTGCATATTTTTTAATATATACTCGTGTACAATGTATATTCAAATGTACCCCCTCCATTCCAAAATAATCGTAGCTTTAGGATTTTCAAGAGTAAAGATTTGTGAAGTTTGACAAATCCTGAAAGTTCAATTCAAGAGAACCGAAAACGTTAAGATCCCAAATATTGAACGAAGCGCCAAATAGGCCTCTGGTCACCCGAAACCGCGCGAGACTAATGTTTTGGTGGTAGGAAATTACTGTCCTGACTCTGGTCCGTGTAGCCTATTGGCCCGATGTCCAAAGGTCTAAACCGGGGTAGGTTTGTAACTTCACCAAGACGCCAGAGAAGCATTCATACGCCGTGGGCGCCTACCCATGCGCTCGGCTGAAATCTATCCCGCCCTCATTTGGAACACTTGAGATGACTGTCCTACCCCCAACCCGCAATATGTCTGAAATTTTAGACGGGGGAAAGTTTGTAACTTTCCCCAACAAGCACGTCTCAAACCAAAACATTGTTCCCCCTTAGTTCCCCGCCTCCCTCCGTTTCCCCATTCATACTCCGTGGGCGCGAAAACGCCCTCTCCACTAGCCGCGAAACCCCAGCCTCCTCTGTCCTCCACCCCATAGCGGCCAATCCACCGCCGCCCCCCTCCATCACGCCGGAGCCGGTACCCCGACGTCGTCGTCCAACGCAACATCAACCGCAACGCCCTCAAGGACTTTGCAGCTGAAGCCGAGGCAGAGCCGCCTCCACGACGCCGACACCGACGTGTGATGTACCAGAACCACTCCAACCACGCCGTCCTATGCCTCACTGCTGTGGCTCCACTGTCGCAACCGTCCACCGCACCAGAGCTGTTCCCGCTACGCCGGCGTTCGCCTCCTCGGATCTGCTTCCCCGCCGCCGACAGACGGCCACCGCACCACACTCAAAAACTTGGCCATGGGTTCATCCACACCGTCCTCCACAACTTCTGGTTTCCGACAAACAACAAGAAGATCGTCGGAAAAACAGAAGGAGGACATAGCACTGCCAGCAGAAAGAGGTACTCCTCTTCCCTTATTCGTGCAAATCTTATGTCTCCGGTCACACCGTATTCATCCCACGAAAGAAACTAGTTGAGCGCTTCTTACTGCATCTTCTTCGTGATACTAAATGCACAAGGTTTCCTCCCTTTTACTATTTCACCTTTGCTAGAGGTTAGTAGCCCGCCTGGATTTCAATTCAGGGTCAGTCGAACCGCAATTAAAAGAAGCAGCACCCGCTTAGGCGCGCGGAGCACCTAGTCCGCCTATTCCCGGGGAAGTGGCGCATCGGTGTCTATCATAGGGGTGTGGGGCGCAGGAGCTGCTTGCGCCCGATCTAGAGGTCGGCAGGGCTTGAATGGATGGCCGGGGGGCGGTGCCAAGCACGGCGGTGCGGTGAGGTCGAGGGGAGGGCGCAGGCAAGGGAGGAATACTGGGCCGGTGGTCGCTGGCATTTCAAGGAATATCGTCAACACTGACTCGCTGGAGGTAGATGAAGGCGACCTGCCCGTTCTTTGTACATCGGACGGTGCAGAAAAAATGGACTGACCTATTTGCTTTCAGTCGACTGTTATTTTCATAGAATCCTGTAGTAATTTAGTGTGCCATGCATGTTGTAGAGCTATCATATGTCTCCCGTCATTTATTTCTCACCGACCTGCTATCTGCTACCTTTACACTGTACTAATTGTGCACACACTTCACCCATACTCACACTATTGTTTTTTTATGCATGGGTATTTCAGACTCTGACGCAGTGTTGATGAATGCAGAAAAGAAAAGATAGAAGTCGCTCCAGTGTAATTCGAAGATAAGCACTAAGCGTTCCAGCGCTCTAACGGGTGCAGTGTCAGCAGTTGGAGACAGTAAACTTAGCTCTACAGTTGATGATCTCAATTGCCACACACAAGCATCCCAGGTGCTTGCTTTAACTTCGCGCTGTCAAATGTGGTTGCATGTTGCATATGGTGTCTAGCTTGTATTGCTTCCAATTTGGTTAAATTGCATCTGCTTACTTTACACATTATACCTTTGATAATGACATCTGCTTCCTGTTTTTGATACATACTACATATGTCTATTAACCATGTTCGTACATCAAACTAATGCTCTTTTGTATCCCTCGTCAATCACTTATGATGAGATAGTCACCCGGGTGGGTTTCTGTGAGACGCCATACTCGTTTAAAGAGTGCAGTGTCATCCTACCCACATGATTCTCAAGAAACAGCAAGGCTAAATGAAGATAGTCAACGTAGCTCTCTAGTTGATCACCGCAATTCCCCCACACCACCATCGTAGGTGCTTGCTCTTACTTGGCAGTGTGATATCTAGTGTTCGTCTTACATGAAAGTAGTGTTCGTCAATATCATGCATCAATGAGTTTTGAAGAGCAAATTTTATTCCTTTTTCTTGTGGGTTTGACTTGACAAGGCAAAATCAAGAAAGAGGAAGGAAAAGAGTAAGGAAGGAGATGATGGTGGTCCTCTGCAGCAACGTAAACGGAGCATCTGTATCGATTCTCCTTGTACTGATAGTGCATTACAAGGTCCAAGTCTCCGCTCCCCTACTCCACTATCCAAGGTGCTTGCTCTAACTTGGCAGTGTGATATCTGGTTGCATGTTGCATATGGTGTCTAGCTCGTATTGCTCCTAATTAGTGTAAACTACATCTACTTAGCTTACACATGATACATGTGAATATGACATGCTTTCCTGTTTTTGGTACATACTATATCTTATGATAAGGCACTTTTCTTGTGTATCCCTCATCAATGCTCCTAATTTGTTAAATTGCATCTCCTTATCTTACACATTATACATGTGAATATGACACGCCTTCCTATTTTTGGTACATACTACATCTGCCTATCACACCATGTTCTTACATCAAACTATTATTCTTGTGTATCCTGCGTCTATCGCTTATGATGAGACAGTCACACGCGTGGGTTAATATGAGACGCAATACTCTTATAAAGAATGCAATTTCATCCTCTCCACATGATTCTCAAGAAACAGCAAGCCTAAATGAAGATATTGAACGTAGCTCTGTACCTGAAGACCGCACACTACTAGGAAAAGGGATACAGATGAAATTGACACTAATGGCGCACCAGACAAGTGGTGCGCCACTAGTATATACTAATGGCGCACCATGTGCTGATGCGCCATCAGTGTGGAAGACACTAATGGCGCACCAGACACACGGTGCACCACTAGTAACAAATTTTGTTTTTCATTTTTCCAAACATACTAATGGCGCATCCAGGCAAAGTGCGCCATTACTAGTTCTAACTAGTAATGGCGCACCAGCCACACAGTGCGCCACTACTGTAATTTTTTATTATTTTTTTTGCAAAACTACTAATGGCGCACCGTGTCATAGTGCGCCATTACTAGTTTAAACTAGTAATGGCGCACTACGCAACAGTGCGCCATTAGTATATATATATATATATATATATATATATATATATATTATTTTTTATTTTTTTGCAAAACTACTAATGGCGCACGGCCAACAGGTGCGCCATTAGTATACTGGGTTACTAATGGCGCATGTGTGGGTGGTGCGCCATTAGTAACCTGGGACCAGCTAGATATTTTGGAGAGCCACACCTACACACTCACTTTCCCCACTTCATTCCCTCCACCTCCTTCTCCAAGCTTGTCGGCTGCCTCCTCCTCCTCACCTCATTTTCACCATAGATTCATCAAAATTAAGTGGTTAAATTACCTTTTTTGATAGGTAAGTAAGGGGAAAGCTATCTTTATGTTGTAGATCTACTTTTTTTCTCCCTAGCTCGCTCCAACAACGTGCACATGCACTTTTTGTGGCCTAGCTAGATCTATGTATGTTTGTGGTGTTGCATATGTTTGTGGTGTTGCATATATGTTTGTGTTTGTAGGTACCGGTATTTGAAATGCGATAGTTGCCAATATTTTGCCGGAATGTTGATTCATTTCTGTTTCGGCGAGAATTTTGGCACTATGCATTCTTTTTGGTCCTATTTTTAGGGAAAGTCATGCCAAATTTTTTTCTAGGTTCTAAAATATCGTTTTGCTCTACCCCGCAGGCGACCATGGTCTGCACGATGACCGAAGGCATAGTGAATAGGTTTTTGAGCTCCACGAAGGCCGAGATGCTTCAAAAGAACGAGACGGAGATAAGATGTCCGTGTTGAAGATGCAAGCTGAAGAGCCTTATTGCGGACCCAGATTCCGGGCAGGTGCGGGACCACCTGCTCTTGCGGGGTTTCATGGATGGCTATCAGTGGCAAGGTGATGAAGATGACTATGAAGTCGTCCATGGGGGCCGGGCAAGAAATGAGGAAGGCAGCAAGACAACCACCGCGGCTCGGGCAGGCGAGAAGACGAAGAATCTCCAGGACATGATCACGTCGGTGATGTTGTACACAGTCATCATGTAGAAGATGCCAGACATGATGATGAGGAAGAGCAAGACGAAGGGCATGATCATGAAGATGAAGATGCCGGAGCAGACGACGATGGAGGCTGCGTGCTGGACCCTCATATTCAAGAGCTGCCGCCCGAGAGAAAGCCAAGCTGGATCAACTGGAGATAGACGCGGTTACTCCATTGTATGAAGGATGCAGGCCCGAGGTTACCCGCCTGAAAGTAACGCTCATGGCTCTGGAGATGAAGGTAAAACACAAAATGACCGACGCATGCTTCGACGAGAACATGTCATTCTAGCACGAACGTCTTCCCAAGGGGAACAAGTGCCCTACCAGTTTCAAGGAGGCGAAGAAAATCGTGTGTCCTCTGGATTTACTGCACGTGAAATACCATGTGTGCATGAACAATTGCATCATTTATTGGGACGAGCACACGGAGTCTACCATATGTCCGGTGCGCGGCGTCACTCGATACAAGAAGAGGAAGAAAGCTCCTTGAAAAGTGGTGTGGTACTTTCTGATCACTCCTCGTCTGCAGCGGTATTTCGCGGACCCTAAGGTAGCGAAGCTCCTGCGTTGGCACGCGGCTAGGGAGGAGAAGAAGCGGGAAGATGACGGAAATGATCCGGAGATAAATAAAAAAGACAAGATGCCGAGTCACCCTAAGGATGCGAGCCAGTGGCAAGCGTTGAACTTCGAAGACCCAGAATTTGGGAACGATCCAAGGAACATCGTGCTGGGCGCGAGCACCGATGGAGTCAACCCGTTTAGCAGCCAGAGAAGCACACATAGCACCTGGCATGTGTTTGTGTGGATGTACGACCTACCCCCTGGTTGTGCATGAAGAGGAAGTACATTCACATGAGTATGCTAATTGAAGGGCCAAAACAACCAGGGAACGACATCAATCTATATCTAGGGCTGCTGAAAGAGGAGCTAGACACGCTGTGGAAAACGCCAACCAATACGTGGGACGCCGCAGAGAAAGAATATTTCCCTATGAGAGCCGCACTGCTCACGACGGTGCAGGACTATCTCGGTTACGGATATCTCGCGGGGCAGGTGGTCCACGGATTTTTTGGATGCGTAAGGTGCATGGATGACACAACGTATCGCCAGCTATATAGAGATCTCGGGTCTTCGAAAACCGTGTTCATGGGACATCAAAGGTGGCTTCATGACGATGGCCCGTGGAGGAAACGCAAGGATCTGTTCGATGGTGAAACCGAACCCCGATGACGCCCGCGTACGAGGAGCGGCGAGGAAATAGACGAGCTGTTGAAAAATTGGAAAGATTGCCCACTGCCGGGAAATAAGCAAAAGGCGCTAGAGCCGAGAAAGAAGCAAAAGGCGCCAGAGCCGCTGCTGAAGGTATGGAAAACGAGGTCTATTTTCTGGGACATGCCTACTGAAAGATCCACCGTGTGCCTCACAGCCTTGATGTCATGCATATCACGAAGAACGTGTGCGAGAGTCTGCTTGGTACCCTGCTCAACATGCCAGAGAGGACCAAAAATGGGCCAAAAGCAAGGGCAGACTTGAAATCAATGGGCATCAGGCAGGAGCTTCACGCTAATGATGATGATGATGAGGCGAAGCAGGACACAGAAAGTCGTCGCAAAGGCAAAAAGGCCAAGAAGACCAGAAATGACTACCCTCCCGCGTGCTTCACTCTAAGTCAGGAGGAGATCTAGCAGTTTTTCACCTGCCTCGTAGGAGTAAAACTTCCTTACGGTTACGCGGGGAAGATAAGCAGATACCTAGATCCAACGAAGCAGAAGTTCAGCGGGATGAATTCTCATGAATGTCACGTGCTGATGACGCAGATACTTCCAGTTGCAATCCGTGGGATCATGGACGCGCACGTCCGTGAAACGCTATTTGGCCTATGCAACTTTTTCGACGTCATCTCTCAGAAGTCGGTTGGCGTGAGGCAACTCAGAAGGCTACAGGAAGAGATCGTGGTGATACTATGCAAGCTTGAGATGTACTTCCCGCCCGCATTCTTCGACGTTATGGTGCATCTGCTGGTCCATATCGTGGAGGATATCATCCAACTCGGGCCGACGTTCCTGCATAGCATGATGCCGTTCGAAAGGATGAATGGTGTCATCAAAGGATACGTTCGCAACATGTCACATCCAGAGGGAAGTATAGCCAGGGGCTTTCTGACCGAAGAGTGCATCTCCTACTGCACGAATTATCTAGGCATCGAGAACCCCGTTGGTCTGCCCATCAACAGGTACCTCGGCAGGCTCGCTGGATGGGGTTACCGTGAGGGTCGCCGCGAAATGCATGTCGACTTCGAGGGTTGACTCGCCGACTTTGAAAGAGCAAACCTAGTCGCACTACAACACATAGACGTGGTCGATCCTTGGGTGGTAGAGCCCAAAACCTTTATTGAGAAGACGTACAATGATCGAGGCCAACAGAGGACGGACGGAGATATAATCAAAGAGCACAACTCATGTTTCACGCGTTGGTTCAAGCAGAAGCTTTTGTCGTACCCTTTACATGAGGATTCTTCCGCGGAAGAACAACTCATATTCGCCTTGTCATAGGGCGCCGAGCACAACCTGATGACCTATGAGGCGTATGATATCAACGGCTACACATTCTGCACCGAGGACAAGGACATGAAGAGCGATGGTTATCAGAACTCCAGGGTAACGATGGAATCCTACACCGGTAACGACAAGGACAGATACTACGGAAGGATCAAGGAGATCTGGGAGCTGAGCTATGCTGGAGAGAAGGTCCCGATGTTCCGTGTCAGATGGGCCAAGAGCGTCCTAAAAGAAGACAGGTATTTCACCACCATGGTTATACCCGAAGCCAAATCCAAGACCGCGGGCGCAAATGTCACCGCGAAAAATGAGCCATGGGTACTGGCTTCCCAAGTGGACCAATGCTTCTTCATTACCGACCCGTTAAAGCCCTGTCGTGTTGTCGTGAGGAGAGGCAAAAGGAAGATCATCGGAATGGATGGAGTAGCCAATGAGCAAGACTTCGACAAGTACGGCGACCCGAAGATCGAACATGACGATGACGATGAAGTAGCAACATACACCACAAGAAGAAGCAGGGCCACCCTACCTAAAGGACGTCCGTTCCACAGAAGAACTCCATTTGCGAAAAAGAAGGGCAAGAAGATTGTGAACAGATAGCTAGCTAGCTAAGATCGATTGTATTTAAATTGTAGTCTTCATTTCTCGATTGTATTTCATGGGCACTTTTTGAACTATCATGAATATTTTTAAATTTCATGGGCACTTTTTGAATTCATGAAAAATATATTTAATATTCATGAGGACACTCGATCTCGATCCCCCTCCATCTCGATCGCTATCCCCCCTCGCCAGATCCCCATTGCCAGATCCCCCTCGCCACCGAGCACCCCCCGCACCCTCCCCCGCTCCATCGTCACAAATGAATGCAACTAAAAATCCAAAAAAACAAATTTGATTATATTTTCAAAAAACAAATTTGATTATATTTTCAAATAACAAATTTGATGATATTTTTTATATTCATAAATATTTTCAAATAACAAATCTGATGATATTTTTTAAAAAATTATTACTGTTTTATAAAAATTTATTACTATTTCATATTCATATTTATTTTCTAAAAAATTATTAGATGCAACAAAATAATAATAAAAAAATCTTACTTATGGCGCATGGCTGGCTGGTGCGCCATTGCTGTCTAAAAAAAGAATACTTATGGCGCACGGCTGGCTGGTGCGCCATTGCTATCTAAAAAAAAGAATACTTATGGCGCACGGTCCCGCTGGTGCGCCATTGCTATGAAAAAACATTCTAAAGGCGCACCGCCAGGGGGTGCGCCATTAGTAATCTTCCCCCATCCATACACTTCGTCCCTCCCTCTCGCCAGACACTTCGTCCCTCTCCCTCCACCGCGCCGCTCCCTCCCTCGTCCCTCCCTCCACCGCGCCGCCGCCGCCGCTGCCCTGACCCACTGCGCCGCAGCTGCCCACGCGCCCCCGCCGCCTCCCCCCCCCCCCCCCCCCCCCCCCCCCCCCGAGCGCCGCCTCCCTCACCTCCCTCAAAACCCTAGAAACCCGCCGGAGATTTGGAGCCTCGGAGCCGCCGGAGACTTGGAGCCTCGGAGCCACCCCATGTCCACCAGGAGAGGAGGCCCGCGACCTCCCCGCCGTCTATCCCCACCTCCCCCAAGCTCGTCGTCTCCGCCCTCCGTTGTCTCCGCTCCGGCCACCACCTCATCGTGGTCAGGTAACCCTCCTCCCTCTGCCTCTCTTCCTCTTCTCCTTAGCTAGTAGTGTATAATAATGGGAATTGGAGCTCATTAAGTTAGCCATGGTTGGGTGTCGGTAGATTCAGGCGCAAGCTCTCGTGGTTTTGTTTACTTCTATACTAGTACTACTCTCCATTGAGTAAACCCTAGATCAATTGGGCCACACACATTAAATAATCTGGAACCATTGGGTTAACCCAAACCTAATTTTGTGATGGTGCATTAGGAGGATCAGGAGGCAAGTTGCAGTGCTGCGAGTGGCAAGAAGAAGAGCAGCAAGCATTAGATGCTTGCACTCCTGCTCTTATTTGCTTTTGAAGCAAAGTTTTTTCCTAGCACAAGGCTCGAGTCCATGTGTCCATTTCTTTTGGAGTACCGTACCCCAAAAGAGGGAAAGTGAAGAACTCCTTTTGAGTCCTTTTTGTTGCCATTTCGCGAGCCAGCAGCGGCAGTACTAGTAGTTTACCTGTGCACAGTTGTATGCGCCGCTTTAAATTACCGCTGAAGCCTACTACAGGCTACAACTGGAAAAACACAGTAAAAAAGAAGTGTCTGAACAAGCTATTGCTTTTTGCTGTGAATGTGCAGGTGTTCTTGGGCTGAGGGAGAGGATAGAGGCAGGAGGAGGAGAAGAGCACCTGGACCAGAGGTGAGAATGAATGAGCTGGTGTTTAAACCATGGCTAACTTAATTTGTGTTTGGGGTTGGAGCTGGGAAAGAGAGACAGAGGGATAGGAGGGGGGAGGGGAAAGAGAAATGTTTATTTTAGGGTTTAATTAGACTCAAGATTCTGGTGTTTAACCCTGTTGTGTTGCTTCTAGAAATAATATAAAAGCTGTGAAAAAGAAATCTGTGGAGTTGGCACTTTACATAAGGTTGTAGATCATTGTAGTGTCCTAATGTCTAAGACTGTTGCATTGGAGGTTCATCTTGCAAACATATCAGAACTTGCAAACATTTTATTACTTGTTGCATTGGAGGTTCATCTTGTCTTGAGGCAAACAAATCAGCATTGGAGGCTCATCTTTGAGGCTCATCTTTATTACATATCAGAACTTGCAAACAAATCTGTGAAAGACTTGTAAAGTTGCTGGGTTTTTGTCTTTGACCATTGTGTCGTGATGAATTTGCAGGTACCCCGAGAGGCCCTTGAGTTTGCCGGAATGTCGATTAACTTCCGTTCCGGCAAATCCGGGTACTCCATATGTCCTATTTTCAGCAAAGGTCATGCTGAAATTTTCCGTGAGTTTTAGCATGACTTTGCTAAAAATAGGACATATGGGGTACTTGCGACTAATGCATGGGCCGGGGTATCTTAGTACTTAGTTAAGTAGGATCAACTGCCCCGCCATTCTTGCTACATTAAACCATAGGTGGCAATAGAGCCAAGTGATTAGGCCCAACTTAGAATTCTCCTTAGCATCGATAAACCCTAGATGATAAACCCAACATAGGTGGCAATAGAGCCAAGTGATTAGTGCCAAGTGATTAGGCCCAACCTAGGGTGCCTCGGCATCAATAAACCCTAAATGATGAAAACTTAACTTGGCTTCTATAGGGTGCCTCGGTGTCGATGAGAACCTAAATGATGTACGCTTAGGCTTTTAGGGTGCCTTGGCGTCGACAAACCCTAAATGATAAAAGCTTAGCTTTTAGGATGCCTCGGTGTCGAAAAACCCTAAATGATGAGACCATGATCTTGTTCCTTGACAATAACCAACTTTTTGACCAAACTTTTTTCCTATTTAGAGTGAAACATGGCCCACAACAATGAGGACGGCGGTTCGGGCGGCAAGCAATTCTGGGAGCTGTCCCAGGAGTTGCAGGAAGAACCTCACCGCTATGAGGATGCCACGGAAGACACCGATCCTGACTACACAACCCCTAGTGGCGTCGGGGATGACACCACTGATGATGGCGCCGCGGATGCCACCACTGATGATGGCGGCGCACGCACAGATGGCAGCCAACCGAAGAGGCAACGGAAGGACCGGCACCCGAGCGTGCTCGGCACCGTCAGGGAGGAATTTACTGAAGTGAACTCCGACGGGCATCCGAGGCGCCCAAACACATAGTCAAGGGGTACTCGGTTCAGCTTGGGTGCATTCTCCGGAGCACTGTCTCGATCAACACCGAGAACCTAAGGCATAAGGACCGAGGGAATTTGCGCAACCTCCTCTTCACGAAGCTGCACGAACGATACAAGTTCCCCGCTGAGTTTGCAAACACACACCTCTCAAGGAATAAAGTGAACGGTGCCGCCCTCACGAGGATGAGCACGGCCCTGTCTACTTGGAAAAGCACAGTGAAGGAAATGATTGATAAAGGTGATAGTTATGAGAAGATCAAGGTGAAATATCCTTTGATGAGCGAAGATGACTACAAGGAGTTCAAGATCAAGTGCGAGAGCAGCGCAGCCTCCGAATCAAGTCAGTGGGGGAAAGAAATGCGGAAGTTGAACTTAGGGGTTCACCAACTCGGTCCCGGTGGTTATAGAGTGGCGGAGCCTATATGGGACAAGGAGGACGCGGAGCGTGCCGAGCAAGGCCTACCGCCCCGCTTCAAGAAACACCATGACAAGCAGACCAGGAACTTTCTCAGGGCCCGGTACAAGGAGGACCCGGTAACAAAGGATCTTACCACAGATCCGAAGACCAGGGCGCTTGAGCTTGTTCTGGTAAGGAATACATCCCCCGCGTAATTAGCTCCATATGGTTGCATTCTAATTAATCCCCAATATTTCTAAATGGTTCACGTTCCTTCCGTAGGACAATGAAAGCAGTAGCGTGGGGTCGTCTCAGAGCTCCCCTTTTGACACCCCTTTAAATAGGGCGTTGAACGTAATGCAAAATAAGGATAAGCTCAGTAAGCCGACGTCAGCTGGTCGTGTGGCCGGCAAAGGCTTGTCCACAAAATGGTCATCATACTATACCGCTGGTGGGCGAAAGGAGAAAAAGACCAGCTCGGAAAGCCAGTCGCGCGAGGTTGAAGCACTCAAGGCACAAGTGGCGCGGATTCCGGAGATTGTCCAAGAGCAAGTGCAACAACAACTAGGAACGACGCTCAATGCCATGGTGCCTACGTTGATTCATCGGCTGACGACGTGGATTGCGGGCAGCCAACAGGGGCCTCCCCCGGTTCCCAGCTTCACGGCCAGCAACTCGCACAACGCGCAGGCGGCACCATTGGTGTCTCTGGCGGAGGCGGTATTCGTGTCTCCGGCGCCGGCATGGGCATTGGAGCTTAATGCACCCGGGTGTACGCCGGCCGGCACCTCGCCAGCAAGCGCCCCCTCTGTCAGTTGCACGCCCACCGTTGGCGATGCCTCGACATTAGCCGAGCTCGACGGCATCACGGTAACTAAGCCTCTCGGCCGATGACTTCATCTCCTTGCCAATGTTCCTTGCACTCTCCCGCACTTCATGGGCGGCGAGTTGGTCGATGTCGCCAAGGGCAGAATCGTTCAACCGGGCAACCCCGTGTTCCATGGTAATCCGATGTCACCCACAGTGTATAGGGTTGAAGTGGCTCGGGTGCTGCCAGGCTGCGACGAGCTGTTACCTCCAATTCGACCCGCTGGGGCCGACGAAGAAGATGAGATGACCCTCAGCGCCTGCGTAAGCTAGCCCCTGCTTTGGCCAAAGAGCCAGATTCGTTTGGGGGCGGGGGACACCACCCCACAAACAAGACCACCAGTCGTGCCGGCGCCAAGCCATGGCAAGAACGCCGCAACGCTACCGGACATGTCGGACATCCCTATGGCACAGGATCCGGACGACGACGACAACGACGACGGTACATTTACCAACATCGATAACTACTTTGCCGAACATGGGTACGGTGACGAGTTCTGCGGGCCTCCTTCTCGAGAATCCAACCAAGACGACCGCGATCTAGCTGGTATGGAGGAGAAACCCAATTGCAACAGGCGTCGTCTGGCGTTCAGTTCTCAGGAGACGCCCCCAGCTGCCGCCTTCACCGAGCCTCAGATAGCTGAGGTGAGAAATATTATCAGCCCCAACACGCTCAAGAAGGCTGTCTGTGAGCAGAACTCGGTCCCATTACAGGAGATCAAGAAGAAGGGACGGAAACGAAAGGCTAAAAAGGGCGCCGGTGTGAGCCAGCCGGCACCGAGTACGATCCGTGCTCAGGACGGGCCACCTTCACCTAAGGATATGTCGAGGAGGGTGCATGTGGCGGGTAGGGCGATGCTACGAACAAATATGCTCAATGCTGCAACTAGTGCTATGCGGAGTCTGCATGACAGTGTTCTTTCTTTGGAGAAGCGGCGTCTTAGAGAGAATCATGTGGCATACCCGATTTTCGTGGCCAAGGTGCCAGAGGGCAAGGGCTTTGTGGATGGCGCCATCGGGGGTACGATCGTCCTGCGGTTTGATGACATCTTTGCTATGTTTAACCTTCATCCGCTGCACTACACCTTCGTTCGAATTTTTTGCTTAGTATGGAGATGCGGATCATTGGAGACAAGACCCCGGACATCGTGATAGTCGACCCCTTCTACATGCGTGCCAAGCTCTTGGGCAGCGCTGGGGACCGCCAAGTCGCGATTTCACACCTCGAAGGCGTCATTCTGGCAAACCCAGATAAGGATAACTTCCTCGTGTCTTACTTTCCCGAGTAAGTCATCCCTTAACCGCCTCGAAACAAATGATTTCTTAGATTTTGATCGTTCTTTCTTTTTTCTAACATTCCGTGTTCTGTGCAGTGACACACATTGCACACTCATCCTCTTAAGCCCGAAATATTCCATGGCCACGTATTTTGACCCGAACCGTGACTCCAAGATAGACTACACAAATATCAAGAAAGTTCTTCATGATGTTCTCCCCGGCTACGCCAAATCTGGAGGCACCTTCACCAGGCCAGTTCGTAGGTACGGCAGGCACGTGTTCGCCCACAATACTAAGTTTTGCTGCGTCAAGCAGCCGCCTGGCGGTCAGAAGGATGCCTACTACGCCCTCCATCACATGCGGGCGATCGTACGGGACCATCATCACCTTCTGCTACCAGATAATCTCAAAGATTGGGCCGCGAGCTTGTCGGCAATCCAGGACGTGGACATCAGACAAGAATTCTTTCGCATCCAGTCAGAGTTAGCGGAAATCATCCATCAAGATGTCCTTCATACCTCGGGGCAGTTCTACCTCAGATATCAACCGTCCAACAGTGAGATAGACACAATGCTACAAATGCAGGCTGACAGCGCCCGCGATTTCATGACCATCACGACAGACGGCGGCTTCATCCATGCTTCGGTCCCATGAGTCGAGTCGAAAGTAGTGATGCTATGTGTAGTTCTGAAACATTGATTGGCTCATGTTGTAATTAAACTTCAATGAATTGTATGTCTCTTTGGTTTGGACAGTCGTTCAACTTAGATGTAATCGATGCTATTTATTAGTAGGACCATGAATCGTGCTATTAATGTCTTGCTTTTCTCTTCCGATCCTTTTGTTGCATACTTATATATTGCTTATGTATTGTCTGTTGTTTGTCTTGTGCATAGAGATGCCGTCGTATGTCGTGTACAAGGGTAAGGTTCCCGGAGTCTACGACGACTGGGAGGAGTGTCGGAGACAGGTTCACCCTTTCAGCAGTAACAGTTACAAAGGGTACACCACTAGGGCAGAGGCGGAATCTAGATACGCCTGCTATCTAGCGGGAGAGAGGAGGGAGCGTTGGAGGAACCGGATGAAGACCAGTTTCATCGCGATGATGCTCATCGTGATGACCGCAGCTCTCTTCTATGTGATGGTAGTTTAGATGATCGATATCGACTTGTAATGTAAAGACAAACTCGCTACTCGCGGTCTCGAGACTTGTAATGTTTTATCTTTGTTCGGTCTTTTGAATTCAGAGACTAATATGATGAATTGTATTCGGAGACTAATCTTCTATTGTATTCGATGAATCTGCTGTTGCCGTGTGCTGCTGTCTATATTCTGTCCAATAATATATTTTGTAACCTGTGCAAAAATCAGAAAATTAAAAAAACCTAATATTCATACTAATGATGCATCACCTCAAAGTGCGCCATTAGTATGCCAAAGGATACTAATGGCGCATCACTACATAGTGTGCCATTATTATGCCAAAGGATACTAATGGCGCATCACCCCACAGTGCACCATTAGTATGCCAAAGCACGTGGGTAAATATGGCCCCCTGGGAGGCATACTAATGGCGCATGGTGGTCTATACTAATGGCGCACGGCGTGGTGCGCCATTAGTAAAAAATACTAGTGGCGTGGTACTAGTGGCGCACCAGTAGTGTGCCATTAGTAGGCAAAACTGGTGCGCCACTAGTAGGCCTTTTCCTAGTAGTGGCACTTCCCCTACACCACCATCATAGGTGCTTGCTCTAACTTCGCAGTGTGATATGTGGTTGCATGTTGCATACGGTGTCTAGCTTGTAATGCTTCTAATTAGGGTAAATTGCATCTGTTTAGTTTACACACTATACCTGTGAATATGACATGCCTTCCTATTTTTGGTACACACTACATCTATGTGTTAACCTTGTTCTTACATGAAACTACCTCTCTTCTGTATCCTGCATCAATCACTTACGATGAGTCACCTTTAGTCGTTGCATATTGCATATTATTTCTAGCCTATTGCCATGTATTGCTTCTAATTTGGTCAAATACATTTGTTAGGGAACCCTTTTAATTTGGCAGAGTGATATTGGTTTCATCTTTCATATGGTTTCTAGCTTACATCGATTCTAACAAGTTCAAGCACCTTGTGCTTAGTTTACACTTTATACATCATACGTGTCAATATGTCACGCCGTCCTGTTTTTCATATATATTCCATCCTCCTATCATGCGGCTGCCTTACATGAAAGTAGTGTTCGTCAGTATCATGCATCAATGAGTTCTGAAGAGCAAATTTTATTCTTTTTTCTTGTGGGTTTGACTTGACAAGGCAAAATTAAGAAAGAGGAAGGAAAAGAGTAAGGAAGGCGATGATGGTGGTCCTCTGCAGCAACGTAAACGGAGCATCTGTACCGATTCTCCTTGTACTGATAGTGCATTACAAGGTCCAAGTCTCTGCTCCCCTACTCCACCATCCAAGGTGCTTACTCTAACTTGGCAGTGTGATATTTGGTTGCATGTTGCATATGGTGTCTAGCTTGTATTGCTCCAAATTAGTGTAAACTGCATCTGCTTAGCTTACACATGATACATGTGAATATGACACGCTTTCCTGTTTTTGGTACATACTATATCTGTCTATCACACCATGTTCTTACATGAAACTACTCTTCTTGTGTATCCTGCATCAGTCACTTATGATGGGACACCTTTAAGTTGGCAGTGTGATATTGGTTTGCGTCTTGAATATGATTTCTAGCATGTATTGCTTCTAGTTTGATGAACGCCACCTATGACGAGACAGTTTTAACTTGGCAGAGTGATATTGATTGCACCTTCCATATGGTGTCTTGCAGTGTTTCTAATTTGTTGAAGTGCCTTCTGCTTAGTTACCACATCATAGGTGTGAATATGTCAAGCCGTCCATTTTTTTCGTACATATTCCATCCTCATCTCATGACTTTGCCTTTCATCACAGTTGTGTTCGTCAGTATCATGCCTGAATGAGTTCTGAAGAGTGAATGATATTCCTTTTTCTTGTTGGTATGACCTCACAATGCAAAATCAATAAAGCTGAAGGAAATTGGCAAGGCATTGGATGATGGTGGTCCTTCCGAGCAACTGAAACAGAGGTTCTCTACAGATTCTACTCCGCCATCCTCCCAACAAGATTCGCAAGACAACACAAGGCTAGACAGTCAACGTAGTTGTGTAGATGATGAGAACATCTCCCCTACTCCACCATCATAGGTGCTTGCTGTAACTTGGCACTATTAAATGTGGTTGCATGTTGCGTATGACGTATAGCTTGTATTGCTTCTAACTTTGTTGAATTGCATCTGCTTACTTTACACACAATGCTTGTGAATATGACATGTGTTCCTGTTTCTATATCAGACTACTATTCTTGCATATCCCGCATCAGTCACTTATGATAAGGCACCTTTAAGTCGCCACTGTGATATTGGTTGTGTCTTGCATATGATTTCTAGCATGTACTGCTCCTAATTTGTTGAAACGCCATACAGTTTGAACTTGGCAGAGTGATATTGGTTGCATCTTTCATATGGTGTCTAGCTTGCAGTGCTTCTAATTTGTTAAAATGCCTTCTGCTTAGTTACCACATCATAGGTGTGAATATGTCACACCATCCTGTTTTTCATACATATTTCATCCTCGCATCATGTGTTTGCCTTTCATCTGAGTAGTGTTCGTCAGTATCATGCATGAATGAGTTCTGAAGAGCGAATTTTATTCCTTTTTCTTATCGGTTTGACTTCACAATGCAAAATCATTACAGCTGAAGGAAATTAATCCGGCAGTGGATGATGGTGGTCCTTCGGAGCAACTCAAACAGGGGGTCTCTACAGATTCTACTCCGCCATCTTCACAACAAGATTCGCAAGACAACACAAGGCTGGACAGTTAACGTAGCTGTGTAGATGATGAGCACATCTCCCCTACTCCACCATCACATGTGCTTGCTCTAACTTGACACTATTATATGTGGTTGCATGTTGCGTATGATTTCTAGCTTGTATTGCTTTTAACTTGAATTGTGTCGGAGATATACCCCGCGGAGTAACCCGACCGGAAGTATAACCCGGCCGGACTTGGCAATTCACCGGCGACCCGCACTAGCCAAACGGTTTACAAACAACCTAACTGAAACTTATGATTCACTGGTAACCCGGCGGGCGGGACAGACGGATGACAAGGCCAAGGCCCGGAAGGCCGGTTTATGTTATGGTGGGCCGGTTTAAGAGGAAAGGCATAAGGATTTTTCCCTTAAGGGGGCAGACTAGGATTCCACTTGTAATAGACTAGACTTAATTCTAATAGGACTCCACATGTAACCCGCCCCTTCAACTTATATAAGGAGGGGCAGGGCTCCCCGAAGAGGGACAAGCAACAAGCAATAATATCTAGGGCTAGACACAAAGGGGGAGCCGACTTATGCGGCGGCTCTCTCATGAACATAATGAGATCTAGCCACTAACAGCATGTAGGGTTGTTACCGGATGATGTTTCCCGGGGCCCGAAGCTGTCTAGATCCCTGTCTTGTGTTGCGTCTCTCGATCTCGTTCAACCCCTCTCAAGCTATCACATAGATGCGTTGGCCTCACGACTAAGTCCTCACATTAGGACATCTGCCGTGACAAATCCATGACAATTGACGCTCACCGTGGGGCCCACGCACGGTGGTGTTGAGTTCTTGAAGGGATCTCTCCTAGAGATCGAGAAGTTCACAATTTTCAAAGGAAGAAGAGCCGAAGGATTTACATCAGTTCTAAACTCGTCACGGCGATACACAAACCAATGCAACCGTGGTAGATTCTGGATGCGTGTGATTCTTCGCGCATGTATCTACCAAAGAAAGCTAGAAGTCGTCGGTTACTTCCGGTCAAAAACCAAGCAAAAATAGACCGGCTGCTGCAAGTTTGATCCGATCCTTACTCAAAAAAAAGTTTGATCGGATCCGCAGCGAAACCAATTTGGAAGGAATAAGGAATCTAAGACGTGACGCCTAGCCACCGTGTGCTGCTAGCAAGTCGAATAAAAAAAGATGGCCACGATCTAGAAGTGGACCACGACCAAGAAAAGGATACGGCCAGGACTCCTCGGCCGCTGTGGCCACGGCGGTGCCTTTAGGCCGCCCTGGCTCGTGTCCACACCACCGGCCGCCGTCAAGCCCCCGCTGCCATGTCACCACGGCCCTGAGCCATCTCCGCCACCGTTTTGACCCGTCGCTGCCGTCCCTGACCGTCGAGCCATCGGTTTCCTACGAATCGCCTTCACCTCCGCTTGACCGAGCCGCCCTTGCGTTTCGCTACTTCACCGCCACCGGTGGCCGCCGCTCGTCTCAAAACCGGTCTTGCCTCCGCCTGCGAGCCCTGTCTGACTCGGAAGATGCGGGGATGGATTCGCCTCGCCTCCTTGACAACGACCCAGAAACGGAGCTGGCCACAACCTGGAATCCTCCACGATCTGCGCCTGCGTACCCGTCTCCTGAGTCCTGACCCGGCCGCTCGCTGGCTCGGATGTGGGCCGCCTGCATGGTCCTGTTTCCCAAGCCGCCCACTGAGTCACCATGGTTGCTCTGACTCGCCGCGGTAAGCCGCCTGCGAGCTGCCGTGAAGCTCACCTCTACCACCGAGCCTCCGTCCTTGTTGCTTTGCCGCGTGTCGTCCTTGAGCTGCTGCGGCCCTGCCAGTGAGTCGCCGCCAGCGAGCAGCTGTCGAGCCGCCCGTCCACCTTACTCCACTGTCGCTGGCCCAGAGCCGCCCCGAGTCGCCATGGTTCGCCCGTTTCCACCACCAAGCCGCTTCCACCCACCATGCTGCATCTCTGCTGAGACGCCGTCCACGTCGCGCTCAAGCCGCCCCGGCCTCCATTGCTTCGGCCTCATTCCGCCTCCGCCCCGAGCTGCCACCGGCGTCCGCCTTCTCCAGTTCTCCCCGTCGAGGACTCACTTTCTGTTTGTCGTGGTTGCGCTGAGCCGCTAGGGGCGAGCGGCTTCACCTCCGCTCTGAGCCAACACGCTGCCGCGAGCTGCCGTCTTGTTGACCCGCCATCACCGTGGCTCGCCTTGCCGGCTTACCGCCTCGCTGCCGGGAATGCTGAATAATGTTGATGGTTCTTTCGGAAGAGTCGTGGAACGGCTGTGTTCATGAGGATGACAGAGCACTTTCGCAGGTTATCAAGTTTGCCTTACCAACACCTAATGGAACTGACTGAATTGACCCTGATTGTAGCTGGGTTGAACAATGGGCGCACTCGGCAGGCCCACGTACACAATATATATTTTGAACCTCAATTTTTTGAAGATCATTTAGCGGAAAACACCGCTTAATAGGCATGTCCAAAATATCAGTCTTGCTGGTGGCCGTTTCCTCGGAGTTTTCTCATGACGAGACAAGTATTTCAGACATTGTCAACGGCATACAGGCAGGAGAAGGGAAAGCTGAAGTAGAGACAGCATAAAGAGCTATCAAGTCTGCATATATCGAGGCACATTCTGAATTTTGTGGCATCAGATAAGTGGAGCTAATGGGAAGAAGCAGTGGGTCATCAAGCGGGCAAGTTGACATTTGCCTGGTACCTGAGCATCGCCAGGTTATCCACGGATGATGTATATGGATCATCGATCATAAAAAAAAAGTGATATCCATCTAAGTCTATTTTATTAATACATATTGTTTTTGTCAAAGAATGGTATATCTTTGCCTTGGTCTGTAATATTGTTTATGCAGGATAATGGTTCACTGCAAGAGCGATGGTCGTGTCATGGATGTATAGTTCGCGCCATCATTATCATGCGCTAGTATCTGACCATGCCATGATACTCGATGAATATATGTACGAGTTGCCGCCTTTGTGGCCCGGTCTACATCAACTCACCCGTCCGTGCGGATTACGACGCCGCGATTGACTCGCCGTCCACGCGGCTTACCGTGCCTACAGTTGACTCACCCGTCCGCACCGGTTTACAACGCCGCGGCCGACTCGCCTTTCCGCGCCGGCTTATAATGCCACGGCCGGTTTTTCTTACAGTAAATTTTTACTGGTTGAGACGCCTGAGGAAAATTCCAGGTGCAATCTGTCTTATCTACCTTTTAAGTACATATTAAGTCATTTGAGAACAATTAATCTCGCCTGTGATCTCTTGTGCAGAAAAATTCTTCATTGCAAAAGTGGATTAACATCGCGTTATCAAACACCAAGGATATACCTCTTATGCTACGGTCAAGTATGGAGAATCTCAAGACAACTCCTCGAGTCGTCTTAAGACTCGGGGGCTACAATGACATGACTCGAGAACTCCGGGTCATTGAAGGGAAAGATAACCCGGTTCCGGAGGCTACTGTTATATTAATGAAAATTTAAAGGCCGTCAAATTTCCGGCTTAGAATGTATATGACAGTTACAAAATCCCGGCTCAATGAAGAAATTCCGAGTCATAAGGAAGAATTCCGGTTTACAATCCAGTTCAAGGGAAATATGTCTCCCACAAAGCTCTGACGCTCTCAATATCCGGTTCAAAATCCCGGTTCAAGAAGAATTTATCTCTTGCAAAAAGTTAAAGGTTGCCGAAGAGGACCTGTTGCCATGACGCGCGGTTCAAACATGGGTTATCCTGCCTTATTGGCTTATCATATTATTGATCACATGGGGGCTTCTATTTATAAAGCGGAGTTCTGATTACATATTGATCTGGCTATCAAGCCAATATTGTCATAAGAGCACAGCTCTGGTTACTTCGGTAATCCGGCTATCAAGCCCATATTATCATAACGGGCCAAAGAGAGTCTGTTGCACAGCACAACTCAAAAATGGGTATCCCTTGAGCATAACTCATAATATCACTTGACCATAGTCACACCTCTTGATCGGCGTAAGGCCACCAGGGAAGTTACTTGGGGGCTCTTTGCTTCGCAAAGAACTAAGAGTCACCCATGTAATAGGCTATCAAGCCAGGTTTGGAAGCCAGGTGTACGCACCTAAAACCCCAGATTAACCTGCCTTCTTTAAGTAAGTCACTCCGCCCAGGTAAACCTGGTACGACCCGTGAATGTTTGACAGTCAATCTCATAGACCCTGAACTTGTCAAAGTTAAAACGTGATTGGTTAAAGATTGAGGTCCATCTTAAGAGGCTTTGTGAAATGGTTAATTCAATGGCCTGACAGCCCATGAAAAGCCTCGATTTGGAGCCTGGCAGCTCGTAAAAGGCCTCGCATGTTCTTTTTGAGTTCTATTTGCCATGTTTTATCGCCTTTGTTGAGCTTCATAATATCTTCTGATAAACCGGCGTCCTTGACCCGGCTTGGCTTTCAACTACAAGTTGTCAGTACATGACCAGTTATAATCCGGCGTTCATTAACCCGGTCTGGTTTTGACTAACAAGTCGCCAGTGTTATAAGGAAAATCCGGTGTTTATTATATCCCGGTACGGTTTATTATCATAATCCGGCAAATTAAGGAAGGAGTTCTCAATACTCAAGATTGGGGTTACCACCCTCACTACAAGAATTGGTTAAACCAACGAGGTGGTTCAATGTCACAAGTATCATCTATGTCATATTTGATTATCTTCAATTACAGCTTTGGTTATAAACCCTGGCTATCTATATGGGCATTATGACCTGCCCTGCGGTAAACCGCCAAGGATTCTTGTGATCTACTTGTGTGCAGGATAAGAATGCATTCGGGTGGCTACCCACCCTGGCTTTCGACGTTAAATCGCCAGGGCATATGTTATTTACACTTTGTGCAGGATTTGTAGAATTATGACATATAAATTCAAGCTCATCATCAAAATTGATGCTTCAAAAGGGTTATCCATTTTGGATTTTCTCAAAGGCTATCAGCCGCCGGGTTATAAAAATTCCGGCTTACAATGAATGCGCATTAAGTCGCCATCGGCCAAGAGCCGCCGAGTATTTAAACTCCGGATTTACTTATCAACTGGTAAGGTATTCATATCTTTCATAGCCAAAATTGGCTGGATTTTCATGATGATATTGAATGATTGAGGTTTTTAAACCAGATTATATTATTCAAATCTTCAAATAGCCAAACATGGCTGGATTTTTATTATTATTATGGTTATCAATAACCAGTATTATGATTATGGTTTTCAAAGTCGCTTCAGCGCGATGGTTATTATTTATCAATGGATATGTTTTATTCTACAAAGGAATAGTCCCGAGTCGCTGCAGGCTTACGACCCGGCACTTGGGGGCTACATTATTCAAGTTGAGATTATATCAAATATGCAAGTCTCATGTCGCTGCAAGCATGCACCATGACACTTGGGGCCTAATGCAAAGTCATTTTTATTGGCCTTATTGAAGACCCAACTCATCACACCATAATGATCTGGCCCTTGGGGGCTACCAATTGCTCCTATCAATGATTCTAGGTACACAAGTCACTAGTAGAAAAAGGGTCAAATGTGAAGCACATTAGTGCCGGTTTGTATTTGAGCCGGCACTAATGTATACATTAGTGCCGGTTCCAACGGCTAGCCGGGCCGCTTTCATTAGTACCGGTTCGTGGCGAACCTTTAGCACTGGTTCGTGCCACGAACCGGTACTAATGAGAGTGGTGGCAGGATGTTGTTAGACTGGGGCCCCTCCAGCCCCTTTAGTACCGGTTCTTGGCACGAACCGGTACTAAAGGTCGTCCTACATAAACCCTTCGTCCACCCGAGCTCGCTCTGTTCTTCCCCTTTCCCCTCTCCTCTCTGTTCTTCCCCTCTTCCTCTCGAGCTCATCACACATTTTGCCCAAAATTTGTCAAGATTTGAAGGCCCCCATCCATTCAAATGATCACAAAGGTTAGCAACTTTGTCCTTTCATCTCTCATTGCTAGATTAGCTCTTGCAATGCTTTATATAGTGATTAATTTGTGAGTTTAGTAATTTGGGAGGATATATATATATATATGCTAGTATTTGATTTATATGCAATTTGAGGTCAAAAATAACACTTAGTTTGCATATGTAGGTGTGGTTTACTTAGTGCCTTCTAAATCTCCGTCGTAACCACCGTCGATCGCCCGCACCGTCCCGTCGCCGGCACCACCTTGTGGTGAGCCTCTTGTTCATGAAATTTTATATAAAAATTGATGTTTGTGTGATTTGGATATATAGTTACTCGTATAATTATCTTACCCCGTACGTTGTTTGTTATACATATAGTGCCATGGTTTTGATATCCGTCCCCGTCGGCCCTCGTCCTTGTTATGATTCGGATGTGGTATATATATTCTCTTTTAAAACTAGTTGCATTTTGTGTTTATGACAAATTATGCCCATCAAGTTGACATAGAAATTTTTTCTAGGAGGTATGTGAACCGGAAATTCCAACCGACCCTATTGTCGAGAGGTTAAATTTAGTTGAAAGAGAAAACGAGTACTTGAAAGAAAAATTGAAAAGAATTGAGGGGGAGAAGATGGAATTGGAGTTGCATGTTGCCGATGTCGTCGATGATCACAAGATCAAGATGGAGAAAATGCGCTTGAAGATTAGAAAGATTAGAAAATATGCCATCGATAGTGAGGCTTGGTATCATTATGCTGTTGGATCCATTGTTACCTTAGTTGCGATCTTGATCGTATTTGTTGTTGCATTTAAATGCTTTAGCTAGAGAGTTATTTGTTTGTTGCATTTAAGTGTTGTATGAACTTTATGTATGAACTTGTATTAATTTGGTCTATTCGGTGTTGTGTAATGAAGATGAGCCGGCAATGGATGTACGATGACCGATGCTCTCCCCAGTTCGTTGAGGGCGTGCATACTTTTCTGCTTGCGGCTGAGGCAAACAAGCGGGCGGATGGTTTTATGCCTTGTCCATGTGCTTGCTGTAAGAATGGTCATTATTACTCTACGTCAAGAACCATTCACGTCCACCTGTTTAAGTCCGGTTTCATGCCCCACTATAATGTTTGGACCAAGCACGGACAAAGAGGGGTTATGATGGAAGACAATGAAGAAGAAGAGGACGACGACAGCTATCCTGGCCATGGGTTCCCTGAATACGATGATACAACAATGGGGGAAGAAGCTGAGCGGGTAATGCGGGAAGAAGCTGAGCCGGCAATGCGGGAAGAAGCTGAAGAAGAGGCATCAGATGAGCTCGTTGATGATCTAGGTCGGGCCATTGCCGATGCAAAGAGAAACTGCGCAAGTGATTTGGAGAAGAAGAAGTTGCGGCGCATGTTAGAGGATCACAAAAAATTGTTGTACCCGAATTGCGTAGGTGACAAGAAAAAGCTGGGCACCAGACTGGAATTGCTGCAATGGAAGGCAGAGAATGGTGTATCTGACAAGGGATTTGGGAAGTTGCTGGTAATGATAAAGGATATGCTTCCAAAGGACAACGAATTGCCCGAGAGTACGTACGAAGCAAAGAAGGCTGTCTGCCCTCTAGGGTTAGAGGTGCAGAAGATACATGCATGCCCTAATGATTGCATCCTCTACCGCGGTGAGTACGAGGATTTGAACGCTTGCCCGGTATGTGGTGCATTGCGCTATAAGATCAGCCGCGATGACCCTGGTGATGTCGAGGGCGAGCGCCCCAGGAAGAAGATTCCTGCCAAGGTGATGTGGTATGCTCCTATAATACCACGGTTGAAACGTTTGTTCCAAAACAAAGAGCATGCCAAGGCGATGCGATGGCATAGAGAAGACCGTAAGAAAGACGAAAAGTTGAGAGTACCCGCTGACGGGTCGCAGTGGAGAAAAATCGAAAGAAAGTACGGGAAGGAGTTTGCAGATGACGCAAGGAGCGTATGGTTTGGTCTAAGCGCAGATGGCATTAATCCTTTTGGGGAGCAGAGCAGCAACCATAGCACCTGGCCTGTGACTCTATGTTTGTATAACCTTCCTCCTTGGTTGTGCATGAAGCGGAAGTTCATTATGATGCCAGTGCTCATCCAAGGCCCTAAGCAACCCGGCAACGACATTGATGTGTACCTAAGGCCATTAGTTGAAGAACTCTTACAACTATGGAATGGAACAGGTGTACGTGCGTGGGATGAGCACATGGGGGAAGAATTTGACCTAAAGACGTTGCTGTTCGTGACCATCAATGATTGGCCTGCTCTTAGTAACCTTTCAGGACAGACAAACAAGGGATACCGCGCATGCACGCACTGTTTGGACGATACCGACAGTATATATTTGGCTAATTGTAAGAAGAATGTGTACCTGGGGCATCGTCGATTTCTTCCGAGCAGGCATCCCGTAAGAAAGAAAGGCAAGCATTTCAAAGGTGAGGCGGATCACCGGACGAAGCCTCGCCACCGTACTGGTGCTGATGTACATGATATGGTCAAGGATTTGAAGGTGGTCTTTGGAAAGGGTCCTGGTGGACAACCTGTTCCGAATGACGCTGACGGACGCGCACCCATGTGGAAGAAGAAATCTATATTTTGGGACCTGCCCTATTGGAAAGACCTAGAGTTCCGCTCCGCAATCGATGTGATGCACGTGACGAAGAATCTTTGTGTGACCCTGCTTGGCTTCTTGGGCGTGTATGGGAAGACAAAAGATACACCTGAGGCACGAGAGGACCAGCAACGTATGCACGGAAAAGACGGCATACATCAAGGTCATGCAAGCTATGCTCTTACCAAAGAAGAGAAGGAAATCTTCTTTGAATGCCTGCTCAGTATTAAGGTACCGTCTGGCTTCTCATCGAATATAAAGAGAATAATAAACATGGCAGAGAAAAAATTCCAGAACCTAAAGTCTCATGACTGCCATGTGATTATGACGCAACTGCTTTCGGTTGCATTAAGGGGGCTTCTACCGGAAAACATTCGATTAGCCATTGTGAAGCTATGTGCATTTCTCAATGCAATCTCTCAGAAGGTAATCGATCCAGAAATCATACCAAGGTTAGAGAATGATTTGGTGCAATATCTTGTCAGTTTCGAGTTGGTGTTCCCACCATCCTTCTTCAACATCATGACGCACGTCCTAGTTCACCTATGCGAAGAGATTAACATTTTGGGTCCTGTATTTCTACACAATATGTTCCCCTTTGAGAGGTTCATGAGAGTCTTAAAGAAATATGTTCATAACCGTGCTAGGCCAGAAGGAAGCATCTCCAAGGGCCGTCAAAATGAGGAGGTCTTTGAGTTTTGTATTGACTTTATTCCTGACCTTAAGCCGATTGGTGTTCCTGAATCGCGGCATAAGGGCAGACTGGATGGAAAAGGCACGCTAGGAGGGGAACAAATAATATGTATGGACGAACATTCTCTCATTGAAGCACACTACACAGTTCTACAGAATTCCGCCTTGGTGGCTCCGTATATGGATGAACACAAGAATTTGCTACGCTCCAAACACCCGGAGCGGTCTGATGACTGGATTACACGTGAACAAACCAGGAGTTTCGCCAGCTGGTTGCAGACACGTACCATGCATGACACCTCTATTGAACATGACCTGTACTTGTTGTCCCAGTTACCATCTTCGAATATAATGACTTTCAAAGGGTACGAGATAAATGGTAATACATTTTACACGATCGCCCAAGTTAAGAAGAGCACCAACCAAAACAGTGGTGTCCGCTTTGATGCAGAAACCAAGACAGGAAAGGAAACATATTATGGTTATATACAGGACATATGGGAACTTGACTATCGACGTGGTTTGAAGGTCCCTTTGTTTCGGTGCAAATGGGTCAATATGACACGAGGCGGGGTAATGGAAGACCCGCAATATGGAATGACAATAGTGGATCTCAACAATCTTGCGTATGCAGACGAACCATTCATCCTAGCCAATGATGTGGCACGGGTTTTCTATGTGAAGGACATGTCTACCAAGCCAAGAAAAAGAAAAGATAAGGAAGTGAATGCATCGTACGATGAGCCAAAGCGGCACATAGTTCTTTCTGGGAAGAGAAACATCGTGGGAGTGGATGACAAGACAGACAAGTCAGAAGATTATGAAAAGTTTGATGAAATTGCTCCATTCACAGTGAATATTGACCCGAGCATCCCGTTAAATGATGAAGATTTTCCATGGTTACGGCGCAAAGGGACACACGCGAAGAAAAAGTTTCACACCCAAAGATCTGGGATGTGATCGGCTTCACTATCATCACTTTCTTCTGTGTTTCACACCCAGAAGGGAATCTCTGTAATAGTTAGGGTAGTTAATTATGTGTTTTGGCATTTGAAACGCGAAGAAATTTTATGTGCAAACAAATTCGTTCATGCCTTTACTGATTTTTAAAGTTAAGTTATTCACAAACTAGTGATTCACACTAATTTCAAATAATTCAAAATTTAAACTATTCAAATTTGAAAACTACGAGCACTAACAAAAAGTTTGTAATTTTTTGTACCTAAAGCAAAAATATTCACAAAGAAACTCTAAATACACAAAAAAACAACTCAAAAATAAATAAAGCAAAAAAATAAATAAAAAAAGCCCGCCTACTAGGCCAAAGTGGCCGACATACGACTAGAAACCCAACCTGTTGTTGGGCCAGGATGCAGGCCCGCAAAGGCCCAGTAGGCCAACAGGGCAGCACAGAACATGTAGGCCCAGTAGGCCTGCTTTGGAGAGGAGCTCGAGAGAGCTACCGCACGGGGGTTTATAAACTAGTGCGGTCGCCCCTCGGCTAGCGAGGTGGGACTAAACTTGCCGCACCGCACCTGCGCTAGCGCACCCCCTTTAGTACCGGGTCGTGGCACCAACCGGTACTAAAGGGGGGCCTTTAGTACAGGTTGGAGCCACCACCCGGTACTAAAGGGGGTCTCTTCCCGCCGCTTGGCCTGGCCAAAACAGGCCTTTAGTACCGGTTGGTGGCTCCAACCGGTACTAAAGGCCCCTCCTATATAAACAACACTTACGAAAATTTCAGTTTCTCATCTGCTTCTTCTCCTCTGCACCGTCGCCCGCCGCGCCCCCCGTACGTCTCCATCCCTCGTCGCCGCCCCCGTCGCCGCCTCGTCCCCGTCGTCGCCGCCCCGTCGTCCCCGTCCCCGTCATCCCCGTCATCACCGCCGCCCCGTCCCGGCCTGTCCCGCGTCGTCCCCGTCCCCGTCGTCGCCGCCCCATACGTCCCCATCGTCGTCGCCGCCCCGGCCCGTACGTCCCCGTCGCCGCCCCCCGTCACCTCTCGCCTCGCCGGTGAGCACACACACACACATACATTTTCTGTTTTTTAGTTATACAAATAGTTAGAAAATTTTCTGTTTGTTAGAAATTGTTAGAAATTTTTCTGTTTTTTTAGAAATAGTTAGAATTGTTAGAATTGTTAGAATAGTTAGAAATGTTAGAAATTTTTTCTGTTTTTTAGTTATAGAGATAGTTATAGAAAAGTTAGAATTGTTAGACATTTTTCTGTTTTCTAGAAATAGTTAGAAATGTTAGACTTGTTAGAATAGTTAGAAATGTTAGAATTGTTAGAAATTTTTCTATTTTTTAGTTATATAAATAGTTATAAAAAAGTTAGAATTGTTAGAAATTTTTTTGTTTTTTAGTTATAGAAATAGTTATAAAAAAGTTAGAAATTTTTCTTTTTTTTAGTTCTAGAAATATTAGAAATGTTATAGAAATGTTAAAAATTTTAGTTATCAAAATCCAATCATTAAAAAAATGTTACTTTTTGCGGGCATATAGCTAGTATTTGTTCTCTACGATGCCCGGTCTGCATCCTCGTCGTCGACCCGTCCGCGACGACATCCGACTGACCCATGTCCGGGACTGGGCTCCGCTGGGCTAGCACTGGGAGGTGCTGCCTGGAGGGGCGCGCCGCTTGATGAGGAACCCGGCCCCGGGTCCCGTCGTCGACCTTGATCTCATTTGGTGGCGTTCGCATGGGCCAGTTTCGGTGCGGAGGGAGCCGGCCCTGCCGGAGGTGGTACGTCGCCGTGTCAGGGAGGACGAGCACGTCCATCGCTACATGGTTGCGTTAGAGGGCGGCAGGTTCTCCAATACCTGGCAGTTTCTTCAGGGATCTCACTTCAGCTATGATCCTGTGAGGGTTCCTTCTCTTTGGGTGTCCACCGCCCGCGCCGCAGGAACCACGAGTGTCGTAGATTCTTCTGTAGTATTCGATCTTTATTAGCTACCTAGCCAGTGATGTACTCGATATATAATATTCAAGACGATGTATTCGAGATTATATATTATTCGAGACGATGTATTCGAGATTATATCTATTATTCGAGACGATGTATTCGAGATTATATCTATTATTAGAGACGATGTATTCGAGATTATATCTATTATTCGAGACGATGTAATTTGAATATTAAATTGTTTTATATTTCTTTTGGCATAGTTAAATAAAAGCTATGGCGGACAATACCAACAGAGAGGGAGAACAGACCATGTTCGATATAATATGCGGGCCAGATGATGATCAGAATGAAGAAGATTATGACGGCTCCGAATTTCTAAACAACACCGGAGAGGGTGATATGATATTCGATCGCGACGACCGAATTGATGAAGTCATGAACTACGATTATGACAACACCGGAGAGGTATATATATTTATATAAGCAGGCATCTGGTGATCATCACATGTTTTAAATGAGTTGAAGATATATTAACGAATCAATCTTTCTTCTTTCAGCCATCCGGATCGAGCAAATCTTCAGGCAACAGGACGAAACGAGGCCTGAACAAAACGTTGAAGGAGGGCGTAAAGTATAATATCGAGGCAATCAAACCTAATGGCGAACCATTAGCGCCTAAGAAGATTGCGGACAAGTTCGTTCGTCAGTGCGCAGTTCTTGTGAAGGACCAACTCCCGATCTCCCTTCAAGAATGGAGAAAGCTAGCAAAGCCACGTCCAGATCTTACTTTTGTCGATGACAGACAAAAAAGTCTGCTTTGGGATACTCTCATGGAACATTTCACCCTACCAGATCATTTCACAGAAGCAGATGTGCAGAAAGTCAAGGACGCTGCTCTTAGGAAGATGGCGGTTGCATTCAAGAACCACAAGAATCGTGAATGGGACAAGTACGTCAAGGGAGGAAGGAAGACTCCAATATTCGAGGGAACACTAGAGAATCAAAGTGCTCATTGGGACGATTTCATGAAATTCAAGGATTCAGAATTATCTAAGGAACGGTCAGGAATAAAACAAGGCCAATGCCACAAAAAAGGATAAGTTCCATAAGCTGGGGCCAGATGGCTATGCGGTGGGAATGCCTAAGTGGGATAAGTCTGAGAAAGAGATGCTGGATGCAAGTGTCACTCCAGAAACATTGAGCTGGCCCCCCAGGTGCAGGACTTGGTTCTATGCGCATGGGGGGGAGTTGGACCCGAAGACAGGCAAAGTTTCCAAGAAGGCATGTCTGGACGGAGCCGAAGATAAGCTACTTGTTGCAATAGAAGAGGCTCGATCCGGGTTGTTCGAGCCCAACAGAGAGAACGACGAGCTTACGCGTGCCCTGGGAAATCCTGAACACCCGGGAAGAACACGAGGCATGGGCGCTATTCCGTGGTATGAGGGGTTTTCGGACTGGAACGCCGACTACAGAACCCGTGCGAGAAAGAAGATTGCGGAGGAGAAGAAGAGGAAGATGGAGGAGGAGCAGAGGAAGCTCGACTATGAACGCCTTCAAGGCCTAGAATCAGCACACGCGGACTTGGCAATCAAATTCCAGCGGCAGCAGGAGTAGATCGACTCACTTAGCCAGCAAAGGGGGTCTCAGCAGCTGCAGTAGCTAGCGGATGATCCAGCATTGGGTACCACCGCCCCATCCATGCCGAGAAGCAGCGTGGGTTCCGCCCCGTTTGACGCAATGCTGGATAGATACCCCGTGGATGATATCGCGGAGAACGCTCGCTACGAGCTACACTTTAAAATTAAGAACATATCCTTGAAGGTGGCGGACGGCATTGCTTATACAAATTCCCCCGATGCAACCTTCCATTGCAACCCGATTCCAGCAGGATATGCTCCTGTCGTGGTTGATGAGGTGGTGGACCAATATTCAGGGCTAGAGCTTGACATTCCTAGAGGTGACGAGGAGCACACACTCGGAGATGCCAAACATCGTATCATCCTATGGAGAAAGGATTGCATCATCTTTCGAAGGCCACCGACACCACGTCACCCGACTCCTCGTCGAAGTCCGCCACCGAGTCAGCAGACTCCCGCTCCTCCAAGTCCACCAACGCGTGAGGCCACTCCTCCTCCTCCAAGTCTGGCAAAGTGTCAGGCCACTCCTCCTCCAAGTCTGACACAGCGTCAGACGTCCACTCCTCCTCCAAGTCCGGCACAACCTTAGGCCACTGCAAGTCCGGCACAGCTTCAGGCCACTCCTGCTCGTCCAACTCAGCCCCGTCAGCCGTCTCAACCGCCTCAGCAATCGCAGAAGAGACACCCCGCAGCTATGGTGCGTAGCGGTACGAGTCGAGGTCATAGTACAGGAAGTACAGGTGGAGGCAAGCGATATAAATATGGTCCAAACCTTACTACTCCTCTTCCTGAGAGGGCTTACGACAGGACCGAGGAGCAAACCAATGCCATAGTGCGAGCAGAAGTCGACGCCCATTTTGGACCGAAACTGCCACCGCCGCCAAGGGAGAAAGTGCCTGTGGAAGTAGTTGACCACTTCATTCATATGGCTCAACCACCAGCTCCTAAGCCTGTTGACACAGACTATGAGCGCCACATCAGGAAGTTACATCGACAATGTCTACAGAAGAAGGCGAGCTCGAGCTCGAGCAAACAACAAGCAGCTGTCAAAAAATGCGGGAAAACTGTTGCCCAACTGGGAGAACAGGCGGCGCAATCGATCCCCCCGCTTGTTGTGCCATGAACAACACGTGACAGTACGCGCGCCCAATATTATTGTGGGCAAATAGTTTACGTTCCCGAGGTGGGCGATGTGGTAATAACCCAGGAGCATATAATGCAGGCTGAAACTCTCAAAATCACTATTGGACAACTCCTCAAGATCGAGGACATGCCTGTGCTTACAGAGGAGGAAATAAAATGGAAATATGCCTGGGGGCAACCTTTGGTCAAGCCAGAAGAGGTCAAGAAGCTCCCAACGAGAATGTATGAATTGCATCAATGGTACATGGACATTACCAAGAGATCCGATCGAGAGTCCCTCATGGTGCAAGTCAAGAAGGATCATTACTACCATGAGAATGCTGTGACCGTTGAGTATTCTAAACTGTTTCAGTTATACAATCAAGACGCACTCGACAAATCTATCATCATATTGTCTGTAAGTGATTTCTTTCTGTAATTTAAGTCTCAAGCTAGCTGTAGTGATCCTTTTGATCAATCATTACCTGTAATTATCCTCACTATATTCTTTTCTGTGGTATTATGCAGGATGAAGATGTATGAAATGAGAAAAGGTGGACGCTATGGCATTGGGTTCATTGACCCAAACACCGTTAATGAATACACATGGAAAATAAACAAGCATTATGAAAAGCAGGTAGAGGACAGCATGCTAGAGTTCTTGAAGCGCCTCAAATACAATGAAGATATACTACTTCCTTACAACTTCCAGTGAGTCACACTTTCTTGTACTACAAATTCTCTGTTTTTGCCTACTAGCTAGCTACATGTTTTTGCTTACATATGCCCGCTTAATTAAGACATGCAAACGTGTGTGCATGCAGATTTCACTGGATCTTGTGTATCATTAAAGTTGACGCCGGAACAGTTCAAATACTGGACTCACTACTCAAAGCAAATAGTGACTATAACATCTTGTTTGGGATAGTCAACAGGTAATTTCAATCATTATTAACTATATATCTCGGCCTATTTAGTTCGTCATTTCATGATATGAACTATTTAATAACCCCTTTATTCATTTTCTTTGTCGGTGGGCAGGGCTTGGGCAAGGTTCATCAGCGTCACGGAAGGCGAATGGAAACGACAACTGAAATGGTTTCGACCCAAGGTAATAAGTAATTAAGTAGTACTAGCTAGCTAGCTGCCATCTCTTTAATTATCATGCTTGATTAATTATTATCTAATAAAATTAAATTCCATTCTCGTAATAAAGGCCCTGAAGCAGGCGCAGGGGACTGATCTGTGTGCGTTCTGCGTTTGCGAGAACATTCGCATGATGGCGTCCGAAAGGAGCAGATCTCAAAGACAGGAATGGGTACGCTTGTCAGAACACCATTCACAATTTTTACACCATTATCGATATCTAGTCACACAACTAATACACATGCATATTGACCTCCTTCTTAACAGTTCAAAGAGGTGCGGGACAAGCTCCTAGAAACGGAGCGCGTAGAAGCACTTCAAGAGGAAATAGCGGGATTTTTGCTCGACCAGGTCATAAATCCGAGAATACTATTACCTGCTACCGCCCCCATCGACCAGGTCATGAACCACTTCCAATTGTCATCGTGCTCCGAAGGCACCAATTAGGCTAATGCCACTGGCTCCGAAGGCAACATGCATATGTAGGAGAAATTGTATATAGCTATACATGTGTGTATATGTGAATTAATATGGTAGTTTGTGAGACATTGATGATATATATATATATATATATGATTGGTTCTACTAGAAATTCTATTTATATATATATATATGCATAACGTGTACAATGTGTAGTATCGTAAAATACCAGCAAACGAAAAAGAATTAAAATGGAAAACACAAAATTAAATGAAAAAGAAATCATAAAACCAAAAAACCCCCAAACATTTTAGTACTGGTTGGTGTTACCAACCGGTACTAAAGGGCTCCCGGCCCCCGGAGCTGGCTCGTGCCACGTGGTTTCCCTTTAGCACCGGTTCATGCTGAAGCGGTACTAAAGGGGGGGGCCTTTAGTGACCACACTTTAGTGCCGGTTATGGAACCGGCACTAAAGGGCCTTACGAACCGGTGCTATTGCCCGGTTCTGCACTAGTGAGTCCTAATCCATTATATTCAAGGGTATACTGCTCAGTTGGTAAAGCACAAAGCTCTTAACCTTGTGGACGTGGGTTCAAGCCCATGGTGGAGTTACATCATATGATGTTATTTTCAATGAAGCATGATCATATTTATAAAGTCCCTACACATTATTGCATAATGACCCGGTCCTTGGAGGCTACACTTGTTGAAGTTTTTTGAGCATCAGGCAATCACAAGTCCCAGGTTGCTGCAAGCATGACAACCCGGCACTTGGGGGCTACATAATATGGAGTATTCAGTTTTTACTAAGTGACTGGGATGAACAACATGGATTTCTTCTTAAGTGGCAGTATTTATATTGAAGCAAGTCTTAAGTCATCACTTTGTTCTGCTCAAGACTTGGGGCTACATGTAATATGGATATAAGGGAGAAAAATCTGCAAATTCTCAGTTTTGAATAAACTAGATTGACCCGACGTCATCAATAATCATGACCCGGCGTCATCAATAATCATGAACTGACGTCATCAATAATCATGAACCGGCGTTGACAACAATCATGAACCGACGTTGGCAACAATCATGCCCTGGAATTATCAGTTTTTATAACCCGCTGATTTTGGAAATTATAGCTTGGCAAGTTCTAAATTTTCAAGCCGGCTGAATATCAGTTGAATATTTGAAGACCAATATTTTGTCAAGTCATAGCATTGAAGGCCGACTCAAATGGATTCTTTATTTACAATATTTATTCTACAAGCAAATTGATTATGAAGCTGGTCTATTGACCCAGATTTTCCAGAAGGGGGAAATGGCAAGGACTTAAGGATGATTAGCATAAGTTTACCATGGATAAATCCAAGCTAAACTTGGGGGTTAATGTCGGGGATATACCCCGCGGAGTAAACCGGCCGGACTTGGCGATTCACCGGTGACCCGCACTGGCCAAACGGTTTACAAACAACCTAACTGAAACTTATGATTCACTGGTAACCCGGCGGGCGGGACAGACGGATGACAAGGCCCAAGGCCCAGAAGGCCGGTTTATGTTATGGTGGGCCGGTTTAAGAGGAAAGGCATAAGGATTTTTCCCTTAAGGGGGCAGACTAGGATTCCACTTGTAATAGACTAGACTTAATCCTAATAGGACTCCACATGTAACCCGCCCCTTCAACTTATATAAGGAGGGGCAGGGCTCCCCAAAGATGGACAAGCAACAAGCAATAATATCAAGGGCTAGACACAAAGGGGGAGCTGGCTTATGTGGCGGCTCTCTCATGAATTTAATGAGATCTAGCCACTAACAGCATGTAGGGTTGTTACCGGATGATGTTTCCCGGGGCCCGAAGCTGTCTAAATCCCTGTCTTGTGTTGCGTCTCTCGATCCCGTTCAACCTCTCTCAAGCTATCACATAGATGCGTTGGCCTCATGACTAAGTCCTTACACTAGGACATCTGCCATGACAAATCCATGACAAATTGCATCTGCTTACTTTACACATAATGCCTGTGGATATGGCATGTGTTCCTGTTTCTACAACATACTTGTACATGATGAGCACATCTCCCCTACTCCACCATCACAGGTGCTTGCTCTTACTTGGAACTGTTATATGTGGTTGCGTTTTCCGTATGATTTCTAGTTTGTATTCCTTCTGATTATGTTGAATTGCATCTGCGTAGCTTACAACTTATACCTGCAACGATCACTTACCCATAAGACACATTTAACTTGGGACTGTGATGTAGGTTGCATCTTGCATTGTCTTGTAGCTTGTACTGCTTCTAATTTCTTGAAATGGCTCTGACGACGAGACACTTTTTACCTGATAGAGTGATATTGGTTGCATGTTCATATGGTGCCTAGCTTTCATTTCTTCTAATTTTGTTGAAATGCCTTCCGCTTACTATTTTTTCATGCATATTCCATCCTCCTATCGTACGTGTGAATATGAAACGCTGTCTTTTTTTTGTATATATTCCATCCTCCTATCCTGCGCTTGCCTTACATCAAAGTAGTGTTCGTCTGTATCATGCATCAACCAGTTATGCAGAGCTAACTTTATTCATCTTCTTGTGGTTTTGACTTCATAAGGCAATATTAGAAAATAGGAAGGAAAAGAGTAAGTTAGGGGATGTTGGTGGTCCTTCGCACCGACGCAAATAGAGACTCTCTAGATTTGCCACTACTACTGCTAATGAAGTTGAAGTCCCAAGTCTACATGATGAGTTCATCTCCCGTACTCCACCATCGCAGGTGCTTGCTCTAAGTTGATAGTGTGATAATTGATTTCATGTTGCATATGTTGCCTAGCCTGTGTTTCTTCTATTTTGATTAAATTGCACCTGCTGAGTTTATACGTTATATATGTGCATATGACATGGCTTTCTGTGTATAGAATACACTGCATCTATCTATCATACCATGTTCTTACATCAAAGTACTGCTGTTGTGTATCCTGCATCAGTCACTCATGATTGGATGCTTTTAACATGGCAGTTTGGTAGTGGTTGCATCTTGCATTGATTTCTATGTTGTACTGCTTCTAATTTTTCGAATTGCCACTTATGACAAGACACTTTTAACTTGGCAGAGTAATATTGGTTGCATCTTTCATATGGTGTCTAGCTTGCATTACTTCTATTTTCTTGAAAATCCTTCTGCTTAGTTTGCACATCATAGCTGTGAATATGTCATGCCGTCCTGTTTTTCTTATATATTCCATCCTCATACGGTTGTCTTACATCAAAGTATTGCTTGTCTGTATCATGCATCAATGAGTTCTGAAGAGTGATTTTATTCTTTTGTGTTGTGGGTACAGCTTGACATGGCAAAGTCAAAAAAGAGAAAGGAAAATAATATAGTAGGGAGTGTTGTTACTCGTCGGGTGAAACAGAAAAGGTTCTGCCGTCGAGATTCTGCTGGTACTTATAGTGTAGTAGAAGGTCCAAGTCCAGCGACTAAATCTACAAACACAGTATCACCTGCTCCACCAGCTGCAGCATCCGCTTCAACTGTACCAGCATCTCAACCAGTTACTCGTTCGTTTGCTCCGGAACTGGCCAGTTCCCAAGCTGCCTTCACACCTAACACTACTTCCGAAGCACTGCTGACACAACAGGACTTGGCAAGATCAGATGAACCTCATGAGCATCAACACCAAGACGGTACCTGACCGAGTCAAGTTGCAGTTGCATGCTCCTTTATATGTACTCTCACATTTTGATGTACACTAACACTTTCCATATTCTTTGTTGAACTAGCACCACGGCGCAAGCGAAAACAGACATCAGGGATAATGCTTGACAGATTAACAAAATCTAAAGGAGGAAGAATGGAGATCCATTTTGAGGCGGGTTTAAAAAGGCCACGTGATGCTACAGAGTCAGCCAAGTTAGTATCAGAGGCAGCCATTGTCGTTAGGTGTCATGCACGTATCCTCCCAACGTGGATCCAGTACAGGAATGAGAAAGAGAATACCCAGTTTAACACCTTCCTTGAACATTTATCCGTAAGTAATGTTATTCATCGCAATTAGTAATATTGTCTTGCTCTGTCCCATACTTTCTAGCTTCCTCCTAATAAGACTCACATTCTTTTTTCAACAGATGAGGTTCAAGTTGGATCCGAAAGATGATGCAACTAGACAAGCATGCACTCATGTTTTTCAGTCTGCTCTGCGACAGTATCGGTACCACCTTAGAAAATCTCACTTTGAAGGCAAGGCTAACAATGAAATCGCCCAAACATCTCCAGTGGAATATATTATAGATGAAGACTGGACATCCCTCGTTAAACACTGGTCTGATCCAAAGTATCAGGTAGGCTATATGTATTTGATCAGACAACATATTGAACTTGTATTTATGTATGCGCCTTACAAGTGTATCTTCTTCTAGGCTAACTGTTTGAAGAACAAAACCAACCGTTCTAAAGTGAAATTCCAACAGACCACATGATCTCATAGCTATATTGCACACTATGAGGCTCTTGTAAATAGCTGCTACTTCCTTCTTTTTTTGTGCCATATTATCGTATCTATATTGACTTGTTCCAAATACAGAGGAAATCCCGTGCGGACCAAAAAGAACCTAAACCGAATGTAGTGCAAATCTTCAAGGATTTCCACACCAGCAAGATGAAGGGCATGAGCACACCAGTTCAAGCCGCTGTTGTAAGTCCTTACTCCTCCTGCCTTGAACTGATTGGTACTGTGATGTGTTCATTTAACTACTTGGTTTGCAGCCAATGTCAGTTACGCTGTTCACTTTTATTCACAGTTGTCTTAATGTATCATTTCACCTTACATGGTTTAAAAGAGATGAAGGATATTCTTTTGGTCTTGATCTGTAATCTACTTGTTATGTTCACTTGCGCACACAATGATAAAATAGCCTGTTTGTTTTATATCTGTTTGCCCATGATATGAATGATGTCATACTATGTTCATCCTACTTTAAACCATGTCTCTTTATCCTTAGATGTCAACGAATGTGAGGAAATAGACAATACAGTAGGCACACTACATGGATATATGTTCCGAAAGTGATTTTATTATGTAGTTGGCACTACAATACATGCTAATGTATTACAGTAGTTCACCAAAATAAGTTATGTATAAACGTTTAACCTACTTTGTTTGTTTTTGTCTCATTAGTAACTTATCTGCTACACTAATCTACAAGTTCAAACTTTCAAGAAGCTATGGAACAAATGATTGAACAGTCACAACCACCTGAAGGTGACGAGGCTACTACAGGCACAATGTCACCTCTTGCTGCAGTGCGTCAGTATCTCTCCACTAACAGTGCAAAAAGCACCTTCCTGCGTAAGTCTGGGTTGGTTGTCAAGGTAACCTCATCCAAATCGCCTACTGAACAAAATATTCCTGCTAGACAGAGTGATATATCTGTGCTCCAGACACAAGTCCAATCCCTAGTGGACGTTGTTTCGGAAACAAGAATAGTGGTTGAGAAATGTCATCAAGATATGAATGGTTTTGAAACCAGACTATTAGACATTCGCTTCGTTGTTCAAGAGAAATGGCGGAAAAAAGGTGGAGATCATGCTGCTCCATCAGATTCTACAGCCTGAAACATTAGCACTCAGGTCAAATGATCTGTGCTTCTATACATTTGATGATGCTTTTATCTGGAAGGACTGTAAACTTTATGCCAACAGGCCTTTTGTTGTATGGTTGGAATTTATTTTGTTGTGATACAACATTTATGATGCTGTCTCAGGTTGTAGTAATTACGACGCTATTTTTGTATAGTGTAGGTTTATCTTAGTAATGTATTCGACCTAAAGCTTCATAGGAGCCCAACATGCCAACATTCGTCGGGCCCATTCCAATTGGGCTAAAAACGATTACGGGCCGAAATTGGCATGTAGCCCACTAAAAATACCTGGGCCCATAGTGGGCCTTTAACAGGCTTAAACATAATTTGGCCCTCAGTAAAAATAGGCTGTTTACAGGTGTAAATACCTCGAGCCCATAAAATACATTGGCCTTTAATAGACCGAAAGTGAGATTGGGCCCTGATTGTGCCAAATAACCCACTTGACTTTAACAGGCCGAAATTCGGACAGGCCGTAAATGCGCCGACCTAATACACGGGCCTTTAACAGGCCGGAACTTTAGTCGGGCTAGATTATCATCATTTTTATATGGGCCGTTAATGGGCCCGATATGACGTTGGGACACATATGGCCCATGGTTTACGTCCGGCGTTAACAGGCCGAAAGTGGCCCAAAGCTATAGTGGGCCTCTAACAGGCCGAATGTCAGACATGGCGGAATATGACCCAAATCCTTCACGGTCTTTTATGGGCCGAAAGTTTTGATGGCCTGTAAATGGGCCCAAATGAAGCCGGACCTTTAACAAGCCAGAAATACATCGGGCCGTAATTCGGCCCAATTACTTAGCGGACTGTTAACAGGCCAGAAGTGACCATGGGCCGCGTTGATGACAAGTTTAGGACAGGCCGTTGACGGGCCGATTTGACAGAGAATGTTGGGCCTTTAGCTGGGCCGGCCCATTATGGTCGGCAGAATCTAGTGGGCCTTTAGCTGGGCCGGCCCATTGTGGTCCGCAAAATCTTATGGGCCTTTAGCTGGGCCGACCCATTATGGTCTGCAAAATCATGTGGGCCTTTAGCTGGGCCGGCCCATTATGTTCCGCTAAATTTTGTGGGCCTTTAGCTGGGCCGGCCCATTATGGTCTGCTAAATCTTATGGGCCTTCGATTAGGCCGGCCCATTTAATCTTTGTGGGCCACTTTTGGGCCGGTCCACATGTCAACATATCATAGGCTCATCTCGACCGTTGGATGAGTGACACCTGTGCCAATGCGGAGCTGACGCGTGGATCCGTCAGCCAATGAGAATTTTACACGTGGAAAATCGGCATTGGTCGTGGCTGTTAACGAGTTATCGGATCCAAAATCCGACCCGATAGCTTAATGGCGTTCCGTTACGGTGGATGCCACGTGTCGGTCACCCTTGACGAAATCACTTCTGTGACGCACGATTTATCGTCATGGAAGTGGAAACTTCCGTGATGATAATTTTGGCAATGTCATGGAACACTTCTACGATAGCACAGGTATGACTATCTTGATTCTGTCATAAATTTGTCATGGATGTACATGCATGACAGAAAACGCGACCTACTATGACAAACACGTATCATAACGGAAGTGTATTTTTTTGTAGTGTATTACTTATGTACGTGCAAATGCACGTTTTAACATTACGATGCAGTTTTTTTAAAAGTAGAAAAACAGCACTAGTCAAGCTTGTGAAATGATTCAATGCAAAACAAATGCAAAAATGCTCGTTTGATTGTTTACTTTTAGCTTCCTTCTCTGTGGTTATTTGTTTGTCGTACTTTGTACGGAGTATCTCACTGGTTGGAAAGGCGTGCAAATTCCCAAACCGCTTCCTACACCCTGTATCTCACTGGTTGCCGGTGTTGACGTTGTCGCCCATGTCGAGGATGAGGTTGCCGGGGTCGGGGAAGAAGTCGTCGTTCGCGAAGTCGTCGCTGCCAGCAGTCGCATGAGTGCGCTCCCCAAAAACCTGATCTCCCCTCTCCCGTACAGGATCATGAGAGGCGGGGTTCCGGAGGCCTGCTGTCCCGTCTTCAGGTGCACACCGAAAGGAGGGATGGGGAAGACTTGCTTGGCGGTGCAATGATCTGGAACGGTGGTGAGAAACTATATAGTGCGGGCCGGGTAGGTCGTGGGAGTATAGCTCTGTCCTCGGCTCGGCTCAATCCCGCAACCCGCGGCGCGTCCTGATGAGGCGTGGCATGGCGAGGCAAGCGAGGAGGAGGAGCGCACGTGTAGGTCTCCTCTTCTCATGCTCATACAAGTGGTAGAAGAGCTCACCTTATAAAGGCCTACTAGAAAAATTCCAACATCGACCAGGCCATCCATGAAACGGGAGTGGCTGTAGGGGACGTTGCGCCAGTTGAATATATGAGCAAGTTACTACGAGATTTAATCTGAATAAGCACAAAATAAATCATGACGGCTATAACAGAGATGAAACTAATCATGTGGACTAGCATAGTAGTAGGATACAAAGTAGAAACATGAATTCTACCATGATTCCGAACAGGAAGGACAGAAACACATACGGTGCAACAGGAGCAGCACCGTTGGCGTTGAGGTTGTCGCCCATGTCGAAACACCACATAGACACGGTCTTTGAGCACGGTTCATAGTCGTTCCACGCTTGGGCATTGAAGTTTGTAACTATTTTAGATTAGAATATACTACTCCTCCGGTGCTAGTAGTAGAGCAGAGTCCTACTACTCTACTCAAGCAAGTTAGGGCATAGCATTGTAGGGAGTACCAGTACTGTGATCACTCAAGCAAGTTGTCTGGCATCGACATGACCCTACGCTGCTGGTATGTGTCTCGTAAGTCAAGCGGCGTGCTGTAGTCATCATCACCTATACACTTCCCGTAGCACATATTCGCTTCTCCATCTTTGTCCGCACATAATCTCGTCCAATCTTCCATCCCCGCTAAGGCACCTCCCCCCCTCGTCCGAAACCCAAGCACTAACAATGGCAGAACCGAGTAGCGTCCGTCAAAAGAGTGGCTGGAATTCACTCCCCACAGAGGTAATCAAGCTCATTGTTTCGCGTGTGGACAATCTCAGTACCATGCCGCTCGCCGCGTGCTCGTCGGGGCTGTACCATTTACTCAAAGCCCTCAGGCCGGAGCTTTTTAAGCCAGCTCCTTGCTTGCTGATGCCGCCTGATCTTCAGAAACGGCGTGTCACGCAGCATAACGATCGTAGGGTGGCAAGCATCAACCCCCTTGACTGCGATTCGATCCCCGTCAGCCTCAACTACATTAACGGTATGTACTGGGTCGGCATGAACACGTCTTGGATGGTGCTCGTCGACAGTCGCGGCACCTGGATGCTCGTGGAGGTCTACACCCGGCGATTGATCCCCCTTCCTTCGATTAATACTGCACTGCTTTGGCACCGCGGCCCAGAATACTCGGAATCTTATAGTAGCCAACATGATACCAAGTTTGATTTGCTCAAGGTTGTAATCTGCCAAGTTCCCACAAGATCTGTGAATTATAAAGACTTCAGGCTAATTGCGTTCTTCAACCGCGGTCTCGCCTATCTGACAGGTCACTGCGGTAAGTGGATAAATCTGCACGTCCATCGCAGGATCATACATCCTCCATGGTTCTCTGATGCCATTGAACACAAGGGCTTCATTTACGCTGTCGACTCCTTCTATGGCTGGACGTATTGCTGGCCTACTCCAGTCATCGCTACAAATGGCTGTTACAGCAGTATGTTACTTTCCTATGCTATCATGATGGCTTGCTTATATTACTGTCAACATTTGCTGAAAAAATATTCATGCTCATAACATGCTGTTCTTAAGATTGACTAAACCAAGAGCCCTTTTTTATTTGACTCCAACCTGATATGATGTTGTAGGCCGCCTGGTGTCCCTACCCTTCCTAATCCCAGAAACTTCCAAAGAAAAGCGGCATGGCAGTTGCAGGTGGTTCATGGCTCGATCAGACGATGGCGAAAGATTGATGATCGTTCGCACGTACCGGACGTCTTGTTTTGCGGAATATAATCACAGTCACTGCAAGGTCTTTGAGCAGGATACCAGCTTCTTTGGGCCTTCAGGAATTTTTGACTGGAGGCTGGTAAGTAGCCTTGGTACACGCTATCTGTTTGTCGGACTGAATTATCCGATTAACCAGGAGATAACCGACGGCAAAGATCATGATGGCAGCGCGGTTTCGTTCATCAGGCAAAACTGTGTGTACACAACGTACCATGCGTCTCTGCATGCACCATACCCTGATATGTGCCGCCATGCTCTGCAGCCCAAAGTAGGAGAGAGGGTCGCAAGTATCAGACTTCGACCTGCTGGCTGGAGTTTCCCCCGTCAGGCACCCATCTGGTTCAAGCCGTCAGCCAATCTCCACAGCTTAATAAATAGTAACGTCTAACTGAGCTAGTTATTTAGATGCGTACACTTGGTGTAGTAGGATCTTTATTTAGTTTGATGCATACACTTGTTCTTTTTTGGTAGCCCTTTTGTAATGATGGCTAATGTTTGGTTTGGAGGAGAGAGAGTTGTGTCTTCACTCTTCTGGCCTGCTTACTGCTTCTATTGCACCCCCAGCCCTGGTTGTTGTTGCTGCTGTTTTCAATGTACAATCAGTAGTATATTTCGTCTGTTGGTGGAATAAATGTGTTGTTAGAACGACAAACACAATGTTTTGGAAGTCGTTGCACGGTTCGATCCTTTAGTGCCCCGTACCGTACATAGAGCATACTATTTATCGTACGGAACACATTTTTTTTGAAACTCGGAACACATTTTCCACTTGTTGATAACATGCAGCCCACTGATGAAGGCCCAATAGAGAAGCCCATAATTAATTGGAAGGGAGGCTCTCACATGAATCCGGCCCAGGTACATGCTCATGGTCCCCTAAACATAAATAAATAAATAAATAAATAAATAAAGCTAAATGATCATGCACCAGTTCTTTGGGAAAATAGGTAGCCGAGTATTTCTTTTTGAAGAATACCCAAGCTAGGCCTATTTGTTTTCTCCGAATTACTGGGCTGCAAATCTTTCAAGACGAGGAGGGATGCATTCCGGCCTGGCTTAAGAGTATGGTCAATGTCTGTTAAAAGTAATATCAAAAGGGGTTGAAAAATCCAAAAAAATTATAGCAAATGGGATATAAGTTTCTTTTTTTGTTTTTGTTCTTCACTGATATCTTATACGTATTTCATTGGATTTAACATGACATAGTACTAATTTATTTTTAAATTTGTTTTAGTATGGCTATTAATTTTTGGATTAAGAATATTTCGTTCCCCAGCAAAAAATTGCGAATTTTCAAAATTTCCCACATATTTAGTTAATTTTTTGACCCTGGTACTGACCAGAAAATGGCCAGCAATTCTAAAAATGGAAAACGGGCTGCAGTAAATTCCATATGAATTAGAAAATGAGTAAAAATTATAAAAATAATAGCAAATGGGTTGTACATGCCATAGATTTCAAGGCTGACTTGTTTACACAAGGCTTTGTCAGTGAACACACGATTCTAGCAGCAGTTAGTGTTGGATGTCCATCCAACGGCCGATGTGCTTCTTCAATCTCTGATCTTCCTGCTCCAGCCGCCTAAACTAGCGCCGGCGGGACTGCCTGCTCCCTCCTCTTGTGGCCTGCTGTGATGCCACGCAGGCTTCCCCGGCCCACCCTACTTTCTCCGCTGGCCTGGCCGCACGCAATCAACTTCCTCCTTATTACGCGAAAAAAATGATTCCTCCCACTGACATCTGGGGCGCACTAGTTGGGAGGCTGACCTGTGGGCCTACTAAGTTGACGCGTACGCAGGGCTTGTCAACTTAGTCAACAAACGATTCTAGCAGCAGTAACCGTTGGATTTGAATCGAACGGTCCTGCTGCTTCTTCAATCGCTGCTCTTCTTGCACCAGCCGCCCAAACCAGCGCCGAGGATACCGCCTGCTCCTGCCTCTAGTGGCCGGCTGTGCTGCCAATGAGGCCTCATCGCCCCCTACTACTCCCACTGCTAGCCAGGCCCTGCGGCAACGGCAGCCTCACACCACAGCCGAACCAGTGAACCCTTGTACTCCTCTCCGCGTGGGCATCCACTGCCGCGTCTTCCCCGGCTCCGCGTCGTCCCCTTACTAGGCCTCGCCGTCGTCCACCGCCTTGGTGCTCTTGGCGTGGCGTGGTCAACATGGTCAATGACATTCCATCGGAAGAGTACTGTACGTGGAGAGGCTGACAGCTGGGTCCACGGCCACAACTAGTTTTTTTGTGATTTGCCAAGTAAGTCGCTTTGTCACGCCTGTTGGGCTACAAATCTTTCAAGACGAGGAGAGCTTTCATTCGGCTGGCCGAGAAAATGGCCCATCAGTAATGAGAAATGGGTTGTACATTTTTAAAACACATCAAATCGGTAATTAGTTTCAAATATCTTTTTTTCATTTCAAGATTTCAAATTACATTAATTTTTATGCGTGGAGAATTTGTTGGATTTTATATTGATATACATTTATTTTTTAAATCAGTTTGAATGTGAGTCGAAATTTCGGGATTAAAAACAGTTCGGACCGCACCAAAATATGCAAAATTTCGTATAATTTTTTAACCGTGGCCACAATATGGGATGTAATGCTAACAAAAAGAATATGGGCTCCAAAAAAACCTTAATAATTAGGAAATGGGCTGTAAATTATTAGAAATAATGGCAGATGGGATGTATGCTGTTTTCCACAGATTTGAGGCTTTCCTAAAAAAAAGGTTGACGCACAAGCAGTGACTGTTGGATGGCCATCCAACGGCCCTCGTGCTTCTTCAATCTCTGCTCTTCCTGCTCCAGCCGCTCAAACAGGCGCCGGCGGGACTACCTGCTCCCTCCTCCCCGCGGCCGGCTCTGCTGCCGCACAGGCCTCACCGCCCCACCGTACTCCCATCGCTGGCCTAGCCATCCCTCTACTCACCCACACCTGCTGTTATTCTCCAGTGACGGTAGACGAACCAGTAAACCCTCGTACAGCCGTACTCCCCTCCGCATGGGAAACAACTGCCGAGTCTTCCCTGCCTCCATGTCGTTCCCTTCCTAGGCCTCGCCATCGTCCACCGCCCTAGTGCTCTCGGCGCGGCCTGGTCAACGTGGTCAATGACCGACATGCATCTGAAGTGGACTTTACGTGGAGAGGCTGACAATTAGGTCCACGGCCACACGGAAGGAAATGCCTCCTTATTACTCGCAAAATAATGATTCCTCCACCTGACATCGGGGACCCACCGAAAGGGCCTTTGTATTTCGCGAAAAAAAACGTTACCTCCGCTGATAGCTCGGACCCACCAGCTATATCTTCGCACGCAAGGAAGTGCCGCCTTATTACGCACAAAAAAATGAGTACCCCCCTGTTAACTGGGACCCAGTATAGTGGCAGGCTGACTTGTGGGCCTACTAAGTTGACGGGGACGGAGGGCTTTGTCAACTTAGTCAATATGCACGATTCTAGCTCTAGTGTCTGTACGATGTCCATCCAACGGCCGTAGTGCTTCTTCAACCTCTGGTCTTCTTGCTCCAGCCGCCCAAACCAGCACCGGTCGTGCCTCGTGCTCCTGCCTCCTGTGGCCGGCTGCGATGCGGCAGATGCCTCACCGCCTCCTACTACTCCCACCACTGGCCAGGCCATCCCTCTACTCACCCACACCCCCTGTTATTCTGCGGCGACGGCAGCCTCACACCGTAGTGAACCAGTGAACCCTCGTACTCTACGCATGGGCACCCACTGCCGCGTCTTCCCCGGCTCCGCGTCGTCCCCTTCCTAGGCCTCGCCGTCGTCCACCGCCCTGGTGCTCTCAGCGCGGCATGGTCAACGTGGTCAAGGAACGGCTTCCATCGGACGTGGACTATACGTGGAGAGGCTGACAGCTGGGTCCACGGCCGCAGTAAGGAAGTGCCTCCTTATTACGTGCAAAATAATTATTCCTCTACCTGACAGCGGGACCCACTGGACGGGCCACCGTATTTCGCCCCCCTGACTGCTGGGACCCACCAGCTACATCTTCGCACGGAAGGAAGTGCCTGACAGTCGGGACCCACCTGGTCGAAGCGTACTTGGCGTTGTCATTCTGGTCGCGAACATGTACGTACATATATACTGGTCGATGTAGAGGTGCGCACGTGTCGTAGTAGAGGCGGCCAGGGTGCAAGAAAGAAAATACGGCCACGTATGTGTACATACGGGCGGGGTCTCGAATGCCTACTCGCGCATACGTACGGCCAGGGCTCGTGTACATGGCTGGGTCGGAACGGAGAAACAATGTCGTCGTCGTGTTCATGGGGAGGCAACGGAATGCGTCGTGTTCATGGGGAGGCAACGGAATGCGTCGTGTTCATGGGGAGGCAACAGAATGCATCGTGTTCATCGGGAGGGCTTGGACAGAACAGGCGATGGAAACGAGGCCTGGCGTACCGCACAACAGAGGAAACTGCCTTGTGTTCGACCGGCCATGTTCGAAACGGGATCCTGTTCATCGGGAGGGGTCTGGCGTACCGCAAAACGGAGGAAACGGACCTCCTACGGTCGAAACGGGGGTCCTGTTCATCAGGAGGGGTGTGGCGTACCGCAAAACGGACGAAACAGACCTCCTACGGTCGAAACGAGGGTCCTGTTCATCGGGAGGGGTGTGGCATACCGCAAAACGGAGGAAATGAACTTGTGTTGGAGCGCTAGGGTCGAAACGGTGGTCCTGTTCATCGGGAGGGGTGTGGCGTACCGCAAAACGGGACTCCACGGGATACTGCTCATCTCCATCGTCAACCCCCTCCAGCCTCCACTAGCTACTGTTCATCCACCGTCGACCTCTTCCAGTCTCCACCTGCGACTGTTCATCCACTGGCTGCTGTTCATCCAGCCTCCACCGCGCGTTACTCCACTGGCTACTGTTCAACCAGCCCTCTCCACGGGCTCCTGTTCAACCACCCCTCCACGGGCTATTGTTCATCCTGCCCTCCACCGTCTACTGTTCATCCTGCCCTCCACGGGGTGGTCCTATTCATCCAGCCCTCCACAGGGTCCTGTTCATCCAGCCCCAACCGGCTTGATCGATCGGGGTCCTGTTCATCCAGCCCCAACCGGCTCGATCGATCGGGGTCCTGTTCATCCAGAGGCAACACCACGGGGTCCTATTCATCCACCCCCACCGGGAACTGTTCATGCAACCCCCCTCCCCGCAACGCTCACTGTTCATCTAGAGGCAGCATCGATCAGCTTCAGTTAGCAGCAGTAGCGAAGGAATCGCTCGATCGGGTTCAGTTACTAGCCATCGATCGATCACTTGGATTCAGTAACTCGTATCCTGCAGTGCAATCGCTCGGATTCAGTTAGAGCCCAATGCCTCACTCGGGTTCAGTTAGAGCCAACGCCTTGCACACACACGCGTATGTGTACGAGAGAAACGCGCATCGCTCGGCGCCCGACCTCCCACCGTAATCGGGAACTCCCCGAAATTTTCCTCGCCCTCGCTTCTACCACGGTTTTTTCCGTCATGGACGGCCCAAAGAATGTCATGCAGCTGCGTCTCCGGCCCGCCTAGGATGAAAAGCCCATTTTCTGTCATGATTTTTTGTCATAGAAGTAGGAGCCCACCACATCTATGATGATATCGGGTTTTGTCACAATTATCGTCATAGAAGTGTCATATGTATGACAGAAAAAATTTTGTTCGGCCCAAAATGTCACGGATGTGTCTTTTTTTTTGTAGTGCTAGGAGATACTAGCAACGAGAGAGAGGGATTGCATCTTCATACCCTTGAAGATCACTAAGCGTAATCGTTACAAGAACGCGGTTGGTGGAGTCGTACACGCAGCGATTCAGATCGCGGTCGATTCCGATCTAAGCGCCGAACAACAGCGCCTCCGCGTTCAACACACGTGCAGCCCGGTGACGTCTCCCATGCCTTGATCCAGCAAGGAGGAGGGAGAGGTTGGGGAAGACAACTCCAACAGCAGCACGACAGTGTGGTGGTGGTGGAGCAGCGTGGTTCTCCAGAAGGGCTTCACCAAGCACTACGAAAGACGAGGAGGTGGAGAGGTAGGGCTGCGCTGAGAGAGAGAGACTTTTGTGTATGGCAGCCCCAAACCCCCACTATATATAGGAGGACGGGCAGGGGCTGTGCCCCCTCTAGGGTTACTTCCCTAGGGGGGCGGCAGCCCTAGATGGGATAGAAGGGGGTGGCCAAGAGGGGAGAGAGGGTGGGGCGCCCTAAGGTTGGCCTTAGGCCCATATGCGCCTAGGGTTTCCCCCCTCTCCCCTTTGCTGCGCCATGGGCCTTGGTCGGAGGCGCACCAGCCCACTCAGGGGCTGGTCCCTTCCCGCTCTTGGCCCACGCAAGCCTCCGGGGCCGGTGGCCCCTCCCGGTGGACGCCCAGAACCCTTCCGGTGGTCCCGGTACATTACCGGTGATGCCCGGAACACTTCTGGTATCCAAATCCTCACTTCCTATATATCATTCTTTACCACCGGACCATTCCTGAACTCCTCATGATGTTCGGGATCTCATCCGGGACTCCGAACAACATTCGGTAACCACATACATACTTTCCCTATAACCCTAGCGTCATCGAACCTTAAGTGTGTAGACCCTACGGGTTCGGGAACCATGCAGACATGACCGAGACATCTCTCTGGCCAATAACCAACAATGGGATCTGGATACCCATGTTGGCTCCCACATGTTCCACGATGATCTCATCGGATGAACCACAATGTCGAGGATTCAATCAATCCCGTATACAATTCCCTTTGTCTATCGACATGTTACTTGCCCGAGATTCGATCATCGGTATCTCTATACCTCATTCATTCTCGTTACCGGCAAGTCTCTTTACTCGTTCCATAATGCATGATCCCGTGGCTAACTCGTTAGTCACATTGATCTCATTATGATGGTGCATTACCGAGTGGGCCTAGAGACACCTCTCCGTCATACGGAGTGACAAATCCTAGTCTCGATTCGTGCAAACCCAACAGATACTTTCGGAGATACCTGTAGTGCACCTTTATAGCTGCCCAGTTACGTTGTGATGTTTGGTACACCCAAAGTATTCCTACGGTATCTAGGAGTGGCACAATCTCATGGTCTAAGGAAATGATACTTGACATTAGAAAAGCTTTAGCAAACGAAATACACGATCTTGTGCTACGCTTCAGATTGGGTCTTGTGCATCACATCATTCTCCTAATGATGTGATCCCGTTATCAATGACATCCAATGTCCATGGTCAGGAAACCATGACCATCTATTGATCAACGAGCTAGTCAACTAGAGGCTTACTAGGGACATATTATGATCTATGTATTCACACATGTATTGCGGTTTCCGGTTAACACAATTATAGCATGAACCATAGACAATTATCATGAACACGGAAATATAATAATAACCACTTTATTATTGTCTCTAGGGAATATTTCCAACAGATAAAACTACCAAAAATGGCATGTCTTTTCTAACTGCAAGCGTAGCCAGTTGCATGTGCCCAATGATGTTCAATCGAAGGCTGGCAAGAAGAGGGATTTTATTTGAAGACTGATGCTTTTTAGTTCTTCTGATAGGTCAAGTCTAGTTGAGAGACATTATGTAAGGGCTAGATCATTCTGGATGGTTCTGAATTTACATTCGAACCCTGCCTCTATATTTTCCTTGTCTTGAAAACAGACCAAGTACAATGAAGTTTTAACTAACACAGATTTTCATCAGTACTTTTTCATCGCACGAACCAGGAAACCATCACAATGACAATGTCCATCTAATTTTACATGGTGCTATTTCTATTTCTGTTTGTATACCAGAGGCCACACATTTTATTTTGTCTGTGGCTGCTGCATAATATCATTTGTAGGATTTGCCACTATTGTTCCTATTCTGAACGTAAAGGATTCAATAGAAGTGGAAACATCAGTACTAAATTCTGCTATGTAAACAATCTTCGTTAGAATATAAGACACCAAAACCTTTCCATCCATCACAAAAGACCATTCACAAGATTTTTGTACAAAATTTTCGAATGAGCACACTAGACCCTAGTGCACACATGTCATGTGAAAGAAACAGAGTAAAAAATAATGCTAGCACTCGCTACAGAAGTCTCTTGTGAAACAAAGTAAAAACTAATGCTATCAATTACTACAGAAGCACCAAACAGTGGGCTTATTTGCTCAATCTATGGAGCTAGATGTTCCTCTCCTTTTCTATAATAAGGAATCCCTTCTTCTTGCAACTTTCAATCCAAACTCCCTTGTGTGACCTACTGATATGATAAACAATCTGAAAGGAAAATCAATGGCATTTAGTCTTAAAATTTATTACGAGAGAGTGTTCGCAATATTTGTACAAATTTGTCAAAAGAGATTCCTACAAATTCTAAAGGCTATAACAAGGGCAGCCTTCATGTTAACTAGAGCATAATCTTCATGAAGTGCAGAGGATACACCGTTTTACTTGCTGATGCCATGACAATAGTAACGGTGCTTCCTTAGCTTGCTATTGTCCTTGGCAATCACAAAGCAACCCGGCTTCTTGTAGTGTTCCACTCCCACATTGGGATGATTTCAGATATAGCGATCCCTCTAAAAAGAAAGAAAGAAACAAAAACCTAGATTAGTCCCTAAATTTAGTTTACCACACTCAATTAGGAAGTCGAGAGAAAAGCGCTACCTCTTGGTCAGTACAACCATATTCAGAGTTTTGGTTTTCAAAGAAGCAGATCATGCATTGGGTCATTTGATTCTTCTTAAGTCTTCTAAGGTTCTTATCCGAGAAGCTCCTGTGAGCGTCCCTCTCGATCTACAACAGTCAAACAGTTTTCAAAATTAGTCAGTTAAGTTCATGCGTACGAGCAACAAAAATGCAGCTAGTAGTAAAACATAATGGGCAATTGGTCTTCAAAAAGGCTCAAACAAATGAATGATCTGCTGTCACATGGCATACCATTGGAAATTTCTGCATCGTCACAATATGATCAAACACTAAGGAAAGATACACATTCCTCACCAAAACAGCTATATGATAAATCCCCAACTTCAAATGACCAAAGGTTTTCACGTAGGCTTAGCGATGGCTGTAGTCTTGACAACAAAGGCTAAAGGAGCAACGTGACTAGATTTACCAAAAAAGGCTTTCGCCCCACTTTATAAATAAAGCAAACCGCCAGAGAGCACACATACATGGAGTAGTTCAAACACACACACCCAAGTCCCACAAGAGGAAGTACAAAAGGTTCTGCTGAGGGCACAGCTCAACAAGCCCAAACAAAAAGGAAAAAAGGGCGCCGGAACACACAACATGCGCCTAGTCTGGCTTCGGAGGAGGCAGAGGGGGCGGCGGCGACAGTTGGACGGCCATCGAGCGAAGGTCAGCGATGAAGGCGGAGATGGCGTCCCGGTCCTGTGGGCGGCTAAGAGACCGCCAAAGCTGCAAGTAACCAGACAGTTTTAAAAGAGCGCTAGTAGCCCGTCGAAGAGGAGTGCGCTAGATCACAAGTTCATTGCAGATCGTCTAGAGAGTCCAAACGATAGCCCCAATATCAAGCCACCTAATGCGGCAAGAAAGCAGGGGGGTTCTGGAGTTCAGCAAATAGGTCGGGGAAGTTGGTGTGACACCAATTCCCACCCACCACCTCTCTAAAGCAGCTCCACACAAATTGAGCAGACACACAAGAGAAGAAGATGTGATTCGAGTCTTCGGGGACACCGCATAGCGGGCATAGGCCAGAGCCCGGGCCATTACGTTTGTGGACCTTGACCCCAGACGGGGTCCGTCCACGAATCCATTGCCACATGAAGATCTAGATTTTCAGTGGTAGGTGGATGGACCACACCGCCGTCAGGGGGAGGCACGGTGGAGGGTGCGATGGCCTGGTACACAGACTTGGTGGAGAATTGGCCCGACGGCTCAAGGAGCCACCTCACCTGATCCTGGCCAGCGTCCACCACCGACTCGTGGAGAGCGACGCAATCAAGCAAATCACGCCAGGCGGCGGAATCCGGAGGCCCAAATGGCCTCCGGAATGTGAGGTGCCCTAAGTCAATAAGGGCCCTCTCTACTGAGATCGAAGGGTCGACAGCGATGGAGAAGAGGTCAGGGAAGCGCGCCGTGAAGGGGGTGTCGCCGGCCCACCGGTCAAACCAGAATAGAGTCACGGTCCCAGATCCAACCGAGATGGAGGTAAAAATGCGGAGGACTGGGAGAAGTTGGACGACCGACTGCCAAAACTAGGAACCGCTAGTTTGCTGACAGAAGGCTAGGGGTTGCCCACGCAGGTACTTGTTCCGGATGATGTCTAACCAGAGGCCACCGTGACCTTACGAGATGTGCCAGAGTGAGCGGGATAGGAGGGCAATATTCATGCGCTTAGAGAACATGATACCGAGGCCACCTTGTTCCCGAGGCTTGCAAATGTCAGGCCAACTAACCATATGGTATTTCTGCTTATTGTTGTCGCCTGCCCAATAGAAGCGAGACTGGACTTTGGCAATCTCATGGTGTAGAGTCTCGTGAAGGCTGTAGAAGCTCATGAAGAACAAGAGGAGGCTGTAGAGGGAGGAGTTGATGAGTCCGGGCCGCCTTAGACAACCACCTACCCTGCCAAGGCTCTATGTGCATTTGCAACTTGGCCACGGTTAGACGCAAGTCAGCGAGGCAAGCCAAGAGTCACTAATGGGCGTTCCCAAGTATGTCATGGGGAAGGAGCCCAGGTGGCACTTGAGCCGGTTGGCAATGTGCAGGCACTTCGCTAGAGAGTAGCCCATGACCATCACATCACTCTTGTCAAAGTTGATCTTGAGGCCAGACATTTGTTGGAAGTAGAGGATAAGGAACTTATGGTTAGGGATGTCCGATTCCGAGCCTTCGACCATGATGATGGTGTCGTCGGCATACTAGAGAAGGGACATCCCTGAGCCGCCGGCCGGGTGGGGGGGGGGGTGATCCCACGGATATGGCCAACAGCCTTAGCCTTATCCAAGATGGCGGCAAGCACATCCACCACCATGCTGAACAAGAATGGGGAGAAGGGGTCACCTTGTCTAACCCCACAGAGAGTGGGGAAGTAAGGGCTGATCTCACCATTGATGTTCATAGCAGTGCGACCACATGAAACCATCTACATCACTCTGGTGATCCATCAGTCATCAAAGCCTTTCCGAAGCAAAACTTCCCAAAGGAAGGACCAACTAACAATGTCGTACGCCTTATGGAAATCGATCTTCAGGAAAACCGCCCTGAGGTGCTTAGACCGGACCTCATGGAGTACTTCATGAAGACTAGCACCCATCCAGGATATACGTCCCTTGAATGAAGGCGGACTAGTTGGGGCGGGTAATGTGGTCGGCAAGTAGGGTCACCCTATTGGCGTACACTTTCGCCAGAATCCGGAAAATCACATTGATGACTGTGATCGGACGAAACTGGCGGATGTCGGAAGCCCCAGGCACCTTGGGGATGAGGGAAATGATCCCATAGTTGAGGCGCCCAAGGAGGATAGACCCAACATACAACTCGTCGAAGATGGCCATGATCTCAGGTTTAATCATGTTTGAGAAGGTCTGGAAGAATTTAACCGGGAGGCCATCTGGACCTGGAGCCGAGGTAGGATTCATGCCTCTACTGGCAGCCCAGACCTCACCCTCGGAGAAGGGGGTTGTAAGGGCCACGTTCTCCGCATTAGAAACCAGGTAGAGGCCGGTCCAGCAATCATGGGCCAGAGAAAAGCCGCTCTGAGGAGCGGCAGAGAACAGGGACCTATAAAACCCGTCGACATGGGCCCGGATGTCATAGGGGGACTGCAGGAGAGTCAGGCCATCCTAGAGGAGCGGGATGGTGTTGCGTCTACGGCGGCCATTCGCAATGGCCTGAAAGTAGGCCGTGTTCATGTCTCCCTTCAATGCCCATTTCTGGGCGCCACGAAGACGCCAGTAGGCCTCCTCATTGGAGTAGATGACAGAGAGTTGGTCTTCCAAGTTGTAACGGGAGAGCCACTCGTCAGGAGAGAGTCTGGTCGCGTCGGCACGCAGGTCCAGGGCCTGGATGGCGGTCAACAGGGCCTTCTTGCATTCCCGGAGGTCACGCCCCAGGTTGGCACCCCATCCCTTCATGAACTGCCGGCCACTCTTGGCACATAATTGCCATGAGTCGATGGCCAAGGGGGGGCGGGGATGGGGGTGAGCACGAGCCTCCACCCAGCGAGCGCCGATCGCCTCCACGAAACCAGTTTGGGACAAACAGAATGTCTCAAACCAGAATCAGGGGTTGGGGGAATCAGTGGCCGCTCATCGACGGAGGACAGGAGGAGGGGCATGTGGTCGGAGCCAATCCGGGTGATGGCCCGAGGGAAGCTAGGGAGCAGCGGAGGTCCCATTCAGGGGAGACTAGGACCCTGTCAAGGATGGACTGGGTCGGGGATGTCTGACGATTGGTCCAGGTATATCTGGCACCAATCCTATCTATCTCACAGAGACCAAGATCAGAAATGCAGTCATTAAATATTTGCATCCGCGCAAAGTTGACATTCGTATTGCTCTTGTCTTCGGCAAATCGGAGGAGGTTAAAATCGCCTCCAACCACCACTGGAAGAGAGGCAGCCGAAACCTTCCGGTGGAGCTCCTCGAGGAAGGAGGCCGACCTACTGTGGTATGTCGGTCCGTAGACGATAGTGACCTCCCACTTGAAGTTAAGTGCCCATTCGAAGAGTTCCATGCTAACAAAGGACTAGCCCCGGTCCATGCTATACCCACCTCGAAGGTGGCATCCTTCACACCTAAAAGGATGCCACTCGAATGGCCGGTGCTCCCACTAGAAGGGAGCCAATGCCAAGTGAAGAGGTGGGAGCTCAGACGGTCGAGCCCCGGAAGAGAGAATTCCGTGCGCATGGTTTCTTGGATGGCGACAAGGTCAATGTGTTCATCTTGCATGTACTCGATGAGTTGGCGGAGACGGCCATCATGGCCGGAGCCACGGATGTTCCAGAAGAGGGCACGCATTAAGGAGCCATTGGGGGGCTGCTTGACCCCAGGACACGAGACGCGCTTTGGGCCCGAAGAGCAGCGGTACGAGAGCGCGTGTGACCACGAAGCTCGGCCGTAGCAAGTGGAAGAATACCACCGGCACGCCGATGCTGTGCTAGGGTGGAGTCCTCCGTAGAGGGCGGGGGAGCGGTAGGCGTGAGCATAGCCACACGGGCTTCCACTAGTCTACTGTCAAGAATCTCATGGGCCCGAATGGCCTCGATTTGGACTAGGGGGCAGTCTCCCCCCTGAAGATGATCGCGGAGTCAGTTGCAACCTTCGCAAGGTGACCAAGCAGAACTGAATCGTGAGCAGAAAAGGAGCAAGTTATAGCAGAGGAGGGGAAGATAGGGGTACCTCGCTCCAGATTCCGGGCAGCGGCCCGGAGCTCTGGCCGCTCGGGAATGGGCAGAGCGGGGCTACCATCCGGTCGAGCAGCGTCGAGCCGAGCACTACAGCGGGAGGCCGTCATCGGCGAGGAGGTTGACCGGCCACACCAAGAGTAGGCCATGGACTACGGAGGGGGAGGGGGAGCAGCCACCGGCGTGGTCACCCGCGATTCCCCGCCCGCATCGAGGGCCGACAGGGAGGTCGGCTATGGCGTGATACGTCTCTGTCGTATCTATAATTTTTGATTGTTCCATGCCAATATTCTACAACTTTCATATACTTTGGGCAACTTATTATATTATTTTTTGGGACTAACATATTGATCCAGTGCCCAGTGCCAGTTCCTGTTTGTTGCATGTTTTATGTTTCGCAGAATATCCATATCAAACGGAATCCAAACGGGATAAAAACGGACGGAGAATATTTTTGGAATATTTGGAGAATTCCAGAAGAAAAATCCACGCGAGACGGTGCCCGAGGAGGCCACGAGGCAGGGGGTGTGATACGTCTCCGTCGTATCTATAATTTTTGATTGTTCCATGCCAATATTCTACAACTTTCATATACTTTTGGCAACTTTTTGTGCTATTTTTGGGACTAACATATTGATCCAGTGCCCAGTGCCAATTCCTGTTTGTTGCATGTTTTTTGTTTCGCAGAATATCCATATCAAATGGAGTCCAAACGGAATAAAAACTGACGGAGATTTTTTTGGAATATATATGATTTTTGGGAAGAAAATCCACGCGAGACGGTGCCCGAGGTGGCCACGAGGCAGGGGCGCGCGCCTGCCCCCTAGGCGTGCCCCTGACCCTTGTGGGCCACCCGTAAGGCGGTTGATGCCCTTCTTTAGCCGCAAGAAATCTAATATCCGGATAGAGATCGTGTTAAAATTTCAGCCCAATCGGAGTTACGGATCTCCGGGAATATAAGAAACAGTGAAAGGGTAGGATCTGAGAACGCAGATACAAAGAGAGACAGAGAGACAGATCCAATCTCGGAGGGGCTCTCGCCCCTCCCTTGCCATGGAGGCCATGGACCAGAGGGGAAACCCTTCTCCCATCTAGGGAGGAGGTCAAGGAAGAAGAAGGAGGAGGGGGTCTCTCTCCCCCTCACTTCCGGTGGCACCAGAGTGCCACCGGGGGCCATCACCATCACCGCGATCTACACCAACACCTCCGCCATCTTCACCAACATCACCATTACCTTCCCCCCTCTATCTATAGCGGTCCACTTTCCCGCAACCCGCTGTACCCTCTACTTGAACATGGTGCTTTATGCTTCATATTATTATCCAATGTTGTGTTGCCATCCTATGATGTCTGAGTAGATTTTCGTTGTCCCGTCGGTGGTTGATGAATTGCTATTATTGACTTAATTTGCTTGTGGTTATGTTGCTGTCTTATGGTGCCCATCATATGATTGCGCGTGTGGATCACACCCTAGGGTTAGTTGTATGTTGATAGGACTATGTATTGGAGGGCAAGAGTGACAGAAGCTTCAACCTAGCATAGAAATGGATGCATACGGGATTGAAGGGGGACCAATATATCTTAATGCTATGGTTGGGTTTTACCTTAATGAACATTAGTAGTTGCGGATGCTTGCTAATAGTTCCAATCATAAGTGCATAGAATTCCAAGTCAGCGATGACATGCTAGCAGTGGCCTCTCCCACATAATACTTGCTATCGGTCTAGTAAAGTAGTCAATTGCTTAGGGGCAATTTCGCAACCCCTACCACCACTTTTCCACACTCACTATATTTACTTTATTGTTTCTTTATCTAAACAGCCCCTACTTTTTACGTACTCTTTATTATCTTGCAAACCTATCCAACAACACCTACAAAGTACTTCTAGTTTCATACTTGTTCTAGGTAAAGCGAACGTCAAGCATGCGTAGAGTTGTATCGGTGGTCGATAGAACTTGAGGGAATATTTGTTCTACCTTTAGCACCTCGTTGGGTTTGACACTCTTACTTATCGAAAACTGTTGTGATCCCCTATACTTGTGGGTTATCAAGACCATTTTCTGGCGTCGTTTCCGGGGAGCAATAGCGTGGTGTGAATATTCTCGTGTGTGCTTGTTTTCTTTATCACTAAGTAATTTTTATTTCCTATTCTTAGTTGTTTTCTATCTTTTGTTATGGGTAGAAACGCAAAATACCAAAAAAAATTAGTTGTACCTACTGAACCAATGGTTGAAGAACCACTCAAAATCTATCACACTGCTGAAGCTTATTACTTGGATCAAGTTCGATCCCTATTTGCTCGTGCTGAAACCCCAACTAGCTTAGTTGAGGGAAAATCTTTAGATGAGCATGCTTGTTTTGTGCGACACCGAATATTTGAAAAAGGGAAAATTTTACTGGGTCAAATTCATCGTTTGCAATGCTATGCTTGGAATTTATGTGAAATATATGATTTTACTTGTTGTTCTGAAAACTCTAAGAAACACCTTCCCTATCAATGTGAGTTTAGTGATAATGGAATCGTATCTTCGTATTCTAAGGGTGTTTATAATTATTATGATGTTCAACAAATTGAAGAATTTGTTGCTTTCAAGGGTGCTTACGAAATTGCTTCTTTGATTGAAAAGTATGATCCTACTCTTTACAAATCTGAAAATTTTGCCATACTTAAATATTGCTATGATAATTATGCTTCTAATGCCTATGTTGAACCATATATTGAGTACTACTCCGCTGTCCAAGAAGAGACTAATATTTTGCAGGAGTCTATGGAAGAAGAAACTGATGAAACTGTGAGCTCATTGGATGAAAAAGATGAGGAGGAGAGCGAAGAACAAAAGGAGGAAGAGAGGATTAGCTACCCATGCCCACCTTCTAATGAGAGTAACTCTTCAACTCATACATTGTTTAAGTTCCCTTCGTGCTTACCGAAGGATGATGACTATGATGACTATTATGATCCCGTTGATTCTCTTGAAATATCCCTTTTTGATGATGCTTGCTATGCTTGTGGCCAAGATGCCAATATGAATTATGCTTATGGAGATGAACTTGCTATAGTTCCTTATGTTAAACATGAAATTGTTGCTATTGCACCCAGACATGATAGTCCTATTATCTTTTTGAATTCTCCCGACTACACTATATCGGAGAAGTTTGCACTTATTAAGGATTATATTGATGGGTTGCCTTTTACCGTTGCACATGATGATTTTGATGAATATAATATGCATGTGCTTGCTGCTCCTACTTGCAATTATTATGAGAGAGGAACTATATCTCCACCTCTCTATGTTTCCAATATGATAAAATTGCAAGAAACTGTTTATACTATGCATTGGCCTTTACTTTGTATGCATGAATTGTTCTTTTATGACATGCCGATGCATAGGAAGAGAGTTAGACTTCGTCATTACATGATATATGTTACCTTGTTCTCACCACTAAATTACAAATCATTGTTAATTAAAATTGTCTTTGATATACCTTGGGATCCGGGTGGATCCATTACTTGAGCACTATATGCCTAGCTTAATGGCTTTAAAGAAAGCGCTGCCAGGGAGACAACCCGGAAGTTTTATAGAGTCATTTATTTCTGTTGTGTGTTTTTATAAAGTTTAAAAATAAAAATAATGTGCCAAGGTTTGCCTTTAGGATGTTTACATTTGCTTGATGGTTTGTACGGTGCAGGACAGAAACTTTGGCTGTAGTGCGCGATTTTACATTTTTATCTGGAACGTCAAATGGTTCTGATTCTTTTTGCACTATCTTCCTATACAAATTTTTTATTTTTCCTAATTGTGGTAGAATTGTTCAAGTATCAGAAGTATGGTGAATGTCCATATTATTGCAGACTGTTCTGTTTTAGACAGATTCTGTTTTTGATGCACAGTTTGCTTGTTTTGATGAAACTATCAATTTATATCAGTGGATTAAGCCATGGAAAAGTTATATTACTGTAGACACAATGAAAAAACAAAATATGAATTGGTTTGCAACAGTACTTAGAGTAGTGATTTGCTTTATTATACTAACGGATCTTACCGAGTTTTCTGTTGAAGTTTTGTGTGGATGAAGTGTTCGATGATCGAGAAGGTCTCGATGTGAGAAGAAGGAAGAGAGGGAAGAGCTCAAGCTTGGGGATTCCCGAGGCACCCCAAGTAAATATTCAAGGAGACTCAAGCTTCTAAGCTTGGGGATGCCCCGGAAGGCATCCCCTCTTTCTTCAACAAGTACCGGTATGTTTTCGGATTCGTTTCGTTCATGCGATATGCGCAATCTTGGAGCGTCTTTTGCATTTAGTTCTCATTTTTCTTTTATGCACCATGCTGGTATGAGGTAGTCCTTGGTTGATTTATAGAATGATCTTTGCAATTCACTTATATCTTTTGAGCATGGCTTTATAGAATGCTTCATGTGCTTCGCTTATATCATTTGAAGTCTGGATTGCCTATTTCTCTTTACATAGAAAACCGCCATTTGTAGAATGCTCTTTTGCTTCAGTTATATTTGTTAGAGCGTGGGCATATCTTTTGTAGAAAGAATTAAACTATCTTGCTTCACTTATATCTATTTAGAGAGATGACAGGAATTGGTCATTCACATGGTTAGTCATAAAATCCTACATAAAACTTGTAGATCACTGAATATGATATGTTTGATTCCTTGCAATAGTTTTGCGATATAAAAATGGTGATATTAGAGTCATGCTAGTGGGTGGTTGTGAATTGTAGAAATACTTGTGTTGAGGTTTGTGATTCCAGTAGCATCCACATATGGTGAACCGTTATGTAACGAAGTTGGAGCATGAGGTATTTATTGATTGCCTTCCTTATGAGTGGCGGTCGGGGACTAGCGATGGTCTTTTCCTACCAATCTATCCCCCTAGGAGCATGCGCGTAGTACTTTGTTTTGATGACTAATATATTTTTGCAATAAGTATGTGAGTTCTTTATGACTAATGTTGAGTCCATGGATTATACGCACTCTCACCCTTCCATCATTGCTAGCCTCTCTAGTACCGCGCAACTTTCGCCAGTACCATAAACCCACCATATACCTTCCTCAAAACAGCCACCATACCTACCTATCATGGCATTTCCATAGCCATTCTGAGATAAATTGCCATGCAACTTTCATCATCATCATATACATGACTTGAGAATTCATTGTCATATTGCTTTGCAAGATCGTAATATAGCTAGCATGATGTTTTCATGGCTTGTCCGTTTTTTATGTCATTGCTACGCTAGATCATTGCACATCCCGGTACACCGCCGGAGGCATTCATATAGAGTCATATCCTTGTTCTAGATATCGAGTTGTAATATTGAGTTGTAAGTAAATAAAAGTGTGATGATCATATTTATTTGAACATTGTCCCATGTGAGGTTATCAAAATAAAAGTGGCCAAAGAAGCACCCCCTGCCCGAAAAAAGAGTGGCCAAAGAAGCCTACAAAAAAAGAGAAAAAAAACAAAAAAACAAAAAAATGAGAGAAAAAGAGAGAAGGGGCAATGTTACTATCCTTTTACCACACTTGTGCTGCAAAGTAGCACCATGTTCTTCATATAGAGTCTCTTGAGTTATCACTTTCATATACTAGTGGGAATTTTCATTATAGAACTTGGCTTCCTCAAATGCCCTAGGTCTTCATGAGCAAGCAGGTTGGATGCACACCCACTTAGTTTCAGTTTGAGCTTTCATATACTTATAGCTCTAGTGCATCCATTGCATGGCAATCCCTACTCACTCACATTGATATCTATTGATGGGCATCTCCATAGCCTGTTGATACGCCTAGTTGATGTGAGACTATCTTCTCCTTTTCGTCTTCTCCACAACCACCATTCTATTCAACCTATAGTGCTATGTCCATGGCTCACGCTCATGTATTGCGTGAAAGTTGAAAAGGTTTGAGAACGTCAAAAGTATGAAACAATTGCTTGTCTTGTCATCGGGGTTGTGCATGATGTGAGTATTTTGTGTGGTGAAGATGGAGCATAGCCAAACTATATGATTTTGTAGGGATAACTTTCTTTGGCCTTGTTATTTTGAAAAGACATGATTGCTTTATTAGTAGGCTTGAAGTATTATTGTTTTTGTGTCAAATGATAGACTATTGCTTTGAATCACTCGTATCTTAATATTCATGCCATGATTAGATATGTGATCAAGATTATGCTAAGTAGCATTCCACATCAAAAATTATCTTTTTTATCATTTACCTACTCGAGGACGAGCAGGAATTAAGCTTGGGATGCTGATACGTCTCCGTCCTATCTATAATTTTTGATTGTTCCATGCCAATATTCTACAACTTTCATATACTTTTGGCAACTTTCTATACTATTTTTGGGACTAACATATTGATCCAGTGCCCAGTGCCAGTTCCTGTTTGTTGCATGTTTTTTGTTTTGTAGAATATCCATATCAAACGGAGTCCAAACGGAATAAAAACTGACGGAGATTTTTTTGGAATATATATGATTTTTGGGCAGAAAAATCCACACGAGACGGTGCCCGAGGTGGCGACGAGGCAGGGGGCGCGCCCCTGACCCTCGTGGGCCACCCGTAAGGCGGTTGATGCCCTTCTTTTGCCGCAAGAAAGCTAATATCTGGATAGAGATCGTGTTAAAATTTCATTCCAATCGGAGTTACGGATCTCCGGGAATATAAGAAATGGTGAAAGGATAGGATCTGAGAACGCAGAAACAGAGAGAGACAGATAGACAGATCCAATCTCGGAGGGGCTCTCGCCCCTCCCTTGCCATGGAGGCCATGGACCAGAGGGGAAACCCTTCTCCCATCTAGGGAGGAGGTCAAGGAAGAAGAATAAGGAGGGGGGCTCTCTCCTCCTCGCTTCCGGTGGCACCGGAGTGCCACCGGGGGCCATCTCCATCACCGCGATCTACACCAACACCTCTGCCATCTTCACCAACATCTCCATCACCTTCCCCCCTCTATCTACAGCGGTCCACTCTCCCGCAACCCGCTGTACCCTCTACTTGAACATGGTGCTTTATGCTTCATATTATTATCCAATGATGTGTTGCCATCCTATGATGTCAGAGTAGATTTTCGTTGTCCTGTCGGTGGTTAATGAATTGCTATGATTGATTTAATTTGCTTGTGGTTATGTTGCTGTCCTTTGGTGCCCATCATATTATTGCACGCATGGATCACACCCTAGGGTTAGTTGTATGTTGATAGGCCTATGTATTGGAGGGCAAGAGTGACAGAAGCTTCAACCTAGCATAGAAAGTGATGAATACGGGATTGAAGGGGGACCAATATATCTTAATGCTATGGTTGGGTTTTAGCTTAATGAACATTATTACTTGCATATGCTTGCTAATAGTTCCAATCATAAGTGCATAGAATTCCAAGTCAGGGATGACATGCTAGCAGTGGCCTCTCCCACATAATACTTGCTATCGGTCTAGTAAACGAGTCAATTGCTTAGGGGCAATTTCGCAACTCCTACCACCACTTTTCCACACTCGCTATATTTACTTCATTGTTTCTTTATCTAAACAGCCCCTACTTTTTATTTACGTACTCATTATTATCTTGCAAACCTATCCAACAACACCTACAAAGTACTTCTAGTTTCATACTTGATCTAGGTAAAGCGTGCGTAGAGTTGTATCAGTGGTCGATAGAACTTGAGGGAATATTTGTTCTACCTTTAGCTCCTCGTTGGGTTCGACACTCTTACTTATCGAAAACTGTTGCGATCCCCTATACTTGTGGGTTATCAGGGTGCGCCTACCCCCTGGGCGCGCCCCTGACCCTTGTGGGCCACCCATAAGGCGGTTGATGCCCTTCTTCGGCCGCTAGAAAGCTAATTTTTGGTTAAAAATCATGGCGAAGGTTTCGGTCCAATCGGAGTTACGGATCTCCATATATATATATACGAAACGGTGAAAGGGCAGCACAGGAGAAAGCAGAAACAGAGAGAGATAGAAAGACAGATCCAATCTCGGAGGGGCTCTCGCCCCTCCCATGCCTTGGAGGCCAAGGACCAGAGGGGAAACCCTTCTCCCATCTAGGGAGGGGGTCAAGGAAGAAGAAGACGAAGGGCCCCCCTCTCCGCTTCTCTTTCGGTGGCGCCGGGACATTGTCGTGGCCGTCATCATCATCACTGCGATCTACACCTACACCTCCGCCATCTTCACCAACATCTCCATCATCTTCCCCCCTCTATCTACAGCGGTCCACTCTCCCGCAACCCGCTGTACCCTCTACTTGAACATGGTGCTTTATGCTTCATATTATTATCCAATGATGTGTTGCCATCCTATGATGTCTGAGTAGATTTTCGTTGTCCTATTGGTGGTTGATGAATTGCTATGATTGATTTAATTTGCTTGTGGTTATGTTGCTGTCCTTTGGTGCCCATCATATGAGTGCGCGCGTGGATCACACCCTAGGGTTAGTTGTATGTTGATAGGACTATGTATTTGAGGGCAAGAGTGACAGAAGCTTCAACCTAGCATAGAAATTGATGCATACGGGATTGAAGGGGGACCAATATATCTTAATGCTATGGTTGGGTTTTACCTTAATGAATGTTAGTAGTTGCGAATGTTTGCTAATAGTTCCAATCATAAGTGCATAGAATTCCAAGTCAGCGATGACATGCTAGCAGTGGCCTCTTCGACATAATACTTGCTATCGGTCTAGTAAAGTAGTCAATTGCTTAGGGGCAATTTCACAACTCCTACCACCACTTTTCCACACTCGCTATATTTACTTTATTGCTTCTTTACTTACAATAGCCCCTACGTTTTATTTACTTGCTCTTTATTATCTTGCAAACCTATCCAACAATACCTACAAAGTACTTCTAGTTTCATACTTGTTCTAGGTAAAGCGAACATCAAGCGTGCGTAGAGTTGTATCGGTGGTCGATAGAACTTGAGGGAATATTTGTTCTGCCTTTAGCTCCTCATTGGGTTTGACACTCTTACTTATCGAAAACTGTTGCGATCCCCTATACTTGTGGGTTATCATGGCGCCAGCTCGGAACACGCTAGGCGCAGCGGAGCGGTGAAGGAAATATGCCCTAGAGGCAATAATAAAGTTGTTATTTATATTTCCTTGTATCGTGATAAATGTTCATTATTCATGATATAATTGTATTAACTGGAAACTTAGTACATGTGTGAATACATAGACAAACAGAGTGTCACTAGTATGCCTCTACTTGACTATCTCGTTAATCAAAGATGGTTATATTTCCTGACCATAGACATGTGTTGTCATTTGATGAACGGGGTCACATCATTAGAGAATGATGTGATGGACAAGACCCATCCGTTAGCTTAGCATTATGATTGTTGAGTTTTATTGCTATTTCTTTCTTCATGACTTATACATCATGTTCCTCTGTCTATGAGATTATGCAACTCCCGAATACTGGAGGAACACCTTGTGTGCTATCAAACATCACAATGTAACTGGGTGATTATAAAGATGCTCTACAGGTGTCTCCGAAGGTGTTTTTTGGGTTGGCATAGATCGAGCATATGATTTGTCACTCCGAGTATCGGAGAGGTATCTCTGGGCCCTCTCAGTAATGCACATCACTGTAAGCCTTGCAAGCAATGTGAATAATGAGTTAGTTATGGGACGATGAATTACGGAACGAGTAAAGAGACTTGCCAGTAATGAGATTGAACTAGGTATGATGATACCGACGATCGAATCTCGGGAAAGTAACATACTGATGACAAAGGGAACAACATATGTTGTTATAAGGTTTGACTTATAAAGATCTTCGTAGAATATGTAGGAACCAATATGAGTATCCAGGTTCCGCTATTGGTTATTGACTGGAGATGAGTCTCGGTCATGACTACATTGTTCTCGAACCTGTAGTGTCCGCACGCTTAACATTCGATGACGATCGGTATTATGAGTTTATGTGTTTTGATGTACCGAAGGTAGTTCGGAGCCCCGGATGTGATCATGGACATGACGAGGAGTCTCGAAATGGTAGAGACATGAAGATTGATATATTGGAAGGTTATGTTTGGACACCGGAATGGTTTCGGATGAGTTCGGGCATTTACCGGCGTACCGGGGGGTTACCGGAACCCCTCGGGGCTTAATGGGCCTACATGGGCTTTAGTGGAAGAGAGAGGAGAAGGCCAAGAGGAGGGGTGCGCCCCCCAAGCCCAATCCGAGTTGGGAGGGGGGCCGCCCCCCTTTCCTTCCTCCCCTCTTCCCCTTCCTTCCCCCTCCTAGTAGGACTAGGAAAGGGGGGAACCTACTCCTAGTAGGAGTAGGATTCCCCCCTTGGGGCGCACCCAAGGTGGCCGGCCGCCCCCTCCTACACCCCTTTATATATGGGGGAGGGGTCACCCCTTAGACACTCAAGTTGATTGTTTAGACATGTGCGGTGCCCCCTCCATAGATTTCCACCTCGGTCATATCGTTGTAGTGCTTAGGCGAAGCCCTACGTCGGTAACTCCATCGTCACCGTCATCACACTGTCGTGCTGACGAAACTCTCCCTCGGCCTCAACTGAATCAAGAGTTCGAGGGATGTCACGGAGCTAAACGTGTGCAGATCGCGGAGGTGCCGTGCGTTCGGTACTTGATCGGTTGTATCGCGAAGACGTTCAACTACATCAACCGCGTTACATAACGCTTCCGCTTTCGGTCTACGAGGGTACGTAGACATACTCTCCCCTCTCGTTGCTATGCATCTCCTAGATAGATCTTGCGTGATCGTAGGATTTTTTTTGAAATACTGCGTTCCCCAATAGTGGCATCCGAGCCAGGTCTATGCGTAGATTTTATATGCACGAGTAGAACACAAATAGTTGTGGGCGATAATAGTCATACTGCTTACTAGCATGTCATACTTTGATTCGGCGGTATTGTTGGATGAAGCAGCCTAGACTGACATTAAATGACCATGTTCATGCGACTGGTTCTACCGCCGTGCTTCGCACACAGGTGGCTAGTGGGTGTCTATTTCTCCAACTTTAGTTGAATCGAGTGTGACTACGCCCGGTCCTTGTTGAAGGTTAAAACAACACACATGGTGAAAAATCGTTGTGGTTTTGATGCGTAGGTAAGAATGGTTCTTGCTAAGCCCGTAGCAGCCACATAAAAATTGCAACAATAAAGTAGAGGATGTCTAACTTGTTTTTGCAGGGTTTGCTGTGATGTGATATGGTCAATATGTGATGATATATAAATTGTTGTATGAGATGATCATGTTTTGTAATAGTTATCGGCGACTGGCAGGAGCCATATGGTTGTCGCTTTATTGTATGAAATGCAATCGCCATGTAATTGCTTTACTTTATCACTAAGCGGTATCAATATTCATAGTAGCAATAGTTTGCGAGACGACAATGATGCTTCGACCGAGATCAAGGTGTCAAGCCGGTGACGATGGTGATAATGACGATGCTTTCGAGATGGAGATCAAAGGCACAAGATGATGATGGCCATATCATATCACTTATATTGATTGCATGTGATGTTTATCCTTTACGCATCTTATTTTGCTTAGTACGGCGGTAGCATTATAAGATGATCTCTCACTAAATTTCAAGGTATAAGTGTACTCCCCGAGTATGCACCGTTGCTACAGTTCGTCGTGCCGAGACACCACATGATGATCGGGTGTGATAAGCTCTAGGTTCACATACAACGGGTGCAAGCCAGTTTTTGCACATGCAGAATACTCAGGTTAAACTTGACGAGCCTAGCATATGCAAATATGGCCTCGGAACACTGAGACCGAAAGGTCGAGAGTGAATCATATAGTAGATATGATCAACATAGTGATGTTCACCATTGAAAACTACTCCATCTCACGTGATGATCGGACATGGTTTAGTTGATATGGATCACATGATCACTTAGATGATTAGAGGGATGTCTATCTAAGTGGGAGTTCTTAAGTAATATGATTAATGTAACTTTAATTTATCATGAACTTAGTACCTGATAGTATTTTGCATGTCTATGTTGTAGATCAATAGCTCGCATATAGCTCCCCTGTTTTATTCTTCATATGTTCCTAGAGAAAAATAAGTTGAAAGATGTTAGTAGCAATGATGTGGACTAGCTCCGTGATCTGAGGATTACCCTCATTGCTGCACAGAAGAATTATGTCCTTGATGCACTGCTAGGTGACGGACCTATTACAGGATGATACTTCTCCATCGTATCTATAATTTTTGATTGTTCCATGCCAATATTATACAACTTTCATATACTTTTGGCAACTTTTTATACAATTTTTGGGGACTAACATATTAATCCAGTGCCAAGTGCTAGTTCCTGTTTGTTGCATGTTTTTATTTCGCAGAAAATCCATATCAAGTGGTGTCCAAACGGGATAAAAATGACGGAGATTTTTTTTGGAATATATGTGATTTTGGGAAGAAGAATCAACGCGAGATGATGCCTGAGGGGGCCACGAGGCAGGGGCGCGCTCCAAGGGGTCAGGCGTGCCCTGGGCCCTCAAGGCCACCCCGTAAGGCGGTTGGTTCCCTTCTTTCACCACAAGAAAGCCAATATCCGGATAAAAATCGTGTTAAGATTTCAGCCCAATCGGAGTTACGGATCTCCAGGAATTTAAGAAACGGTGAAAGGGCATAATCTGGAACGCAGAAACAGAGAGAGACAGATCCAATCTTGGAGGGGCTCTCGCCCCTCCCATGCCATGGAGGCCATGGACCAGAGGGGAAACCCTTCTCCCATCTAGGGAGAAGGTCAAGGAAGAAGAAGAAGAAGGGGGGCTCTCTCCCCCTCTCTCCCGGTGGCGTCGAAACGCCGCCAGGGCCATCATCGTCACCACAATCTACACCAACAACTTCAGCGTCATCATCACCAACTCCCCCCCTCTATGCAGAGGTGTAACCCTCTTTTATCCGCTATAATATCTACTTAAACATGGTGCTCAATGCTATATATTATTTCCCAATGATGTATGGCTATCCTATGATGTTTGAGTAGATCCGTTTTGTCCTATGGGTTAATTAGTGATCGTGATTGGTTTGAGTTGCATGTTTTATTATTGGTGCTGTCCTATGGTGCTCTCCGTGTCGTGCAAGCGTGAGGGATCCCCGCTGTGGGGTTTGCAATATGTTCATGATTTGGTTATGGTGGGTGGCGTGAGTGATAGAAACACAGACCCGAGTAAGTAGGTTGTTTGCGTATGGGAATAAAGAGGACTTGATGCCTTATAATGCTATGGTTGGGTTTTATCTTAATGATCTTTAGTAGTTGCGGATAGTTTCTAGAGTTCCAACCATAAGTGCATATGATCCAAGAAGAAAATTATGTTAGATTATGCCTCTCCCTCAAATAAAATTGCAATAATGATTACCGGTCTAGTTATCGATTTCCTAGGGACAAATAACTTTCTCGTGACAAAAAGCTCTCTACTGAAAGTAACTTAGTTGTGTCTCCATCTAAACAGCCCTGATACGTCTCCAACGTATCTATAATTTTTGATTGTTCCATGCTATTATATTATCAACCTTGGATGTTTATATGCATTTATATGCTATTTTATATGATTTTTGGGACTAACCTATTAACCCAGAGCCCAGTGACAGTTTCTGTTTTTTCCTTGTTTTAGAGTATCGCAGAAAAGGAAAATCAAACGCAGTCCAATTGACCTGAAACTTCACGGAACTTATTTTTGGAAGGAAAGCAACCCGGGAGACTTGGAGTCCACGTAAGGGAAGCAACGAGGAAGCCACGAGGCAGGGGGGCGCGCCCTCCACCCTCGTGGGCCCCTCGTGGCTCCCAAGACGTACGTCTTCCTCCTATATATACCCATATACCGTAAAACGATTGGGGAGCACAATAGATAGGGAGTTCCGCTGCCACAAGCCTCTGTAGCCACCGAAAGCCAATCTAGACCCGTTCTGGCACCCTGCCGGAGGGGGCAATCCCTCTTCGGTGGCCATCTCTCATCATCCCAGTGCTCTCCATGACGAGGAGGGAGTAGTTCTCCCTCGGGGCTGAGGGTATGTACCAGTAGCTATGTGTTTGATCTCTCTCTCTCTCTCTCGTGTTCTTGAGGTGATATGATCTTGATGTATCGCGAGCTTTGCTATTATAGTTAGATCTTATGATGTTTTCTCCCCCCCTCTACTCTCTTGTAATGGATTGAGTTTCCCCTCTGAAGTTATCTTATCGGATTGAGTCTTTAAAGATTTGAGAACACTTGATGTATCTCTTGACGTGCATATCTGTGGTGACAATGGGATATCACGTGACTCACTTGATGTATGTTTTGGTGATCAACTTGCGGGTTCCGCCCATGAACCTATGCATAGGGGTTGGCACACGTTTTCGTCATGATTCTTCGGTAGGAACTTTGGGGCACTCTTTGAGGTTCTATGTGTTGGTTGAATAGATGAATCTGAGATTGTGTGATGCATATCGTATAATCATACCCACGGATACTTGAGGTGACATTGGAGTATCTAGGTGACATTAGGGTTTTGGTTGATTTGTGTCTTAAGGTGTTATTCTAGTACGAACTCTAGGGCTGTTTGTGACACTTATAGGAATAGCCCAACGGATTGATTGGAAAGAATAACTTTGAGGTGGTTTCGTACCCGACCATAATCTCTTCGTTCGTTCTCCGCTATTAGTGACTTTGGAGTGACTCTTTGTTGCATGTTGAGGGATAGTTATGTGATCCAATTATATTATTATTGTTGAGGGAACTTGCACTAGCGAAAGTATGAACCCTAGGCCTAGTTTCAACGCATTGCAATACCGTTTACGCTCACTTTTATCATTAGTTACCTTGCTATTTTTATATTTTCAGATTGCAAAAACTATTATCTACCATCCATATACCACTTGTATCACCATCTCTTCGCCGAACTAGTGCACCTATACAATTTACCATTGTATTGGGTGTGTTGGGGACACAAGAGACTCTTTGTTATTTGGTTCCAGGGTTGCTTGAGAGAGACCATCTTCATCCTACGCCTCCTACGAATTGATAGACCTTAGGTCATCCACTTGAGGGAAATTTGCTACTGTCCTACAAACCTTTGCACTTGGAGGCCCAACAACGTCTACAAGAAGAAGGTTGTGTAGTAGACATCAAGCTCTTTTCTGGTGCCGTTGCCGGGGAGGTTAGCGCTTGAAGGTATATCTTTAGATCTTGCAATCGACTCTTTTAGTTTCTTGTTTTAGCACTAGTTTAGTTTATAAAAGAAAACTACAAAAAAATATGGAATTGAGTTTGCCTCATACGCTTCATCTTTTTAATATCTTTCGTGAGTATGATGGAAAGGAAAATTGTGCCAAAGTGTTAGAAGAAGAATGCATTAAAATGTTTGGCACTAAATATTTAAATGATGAGCATGATTGCAATGTTTTTAGTATGAATTCCTTGAATATCCATGATGCTAATGATATGCAAAGCCACAATCTTGGGGAAGCTATGTTTGATGAAGATGATATTTTTTGTCCCCCAAGTTTTGATGAGAAAATTTATTATGATGAAAGCATGCCTCCTATTTATGATGATTATATTGATGAAAGTGGATTTGGAGAGGTCATGACTTTATTTAGAGATGAATCTACTATTTCGGTAGAGGTTCCAATTGATAATGAGAACAAAGTTGCTATCTATGATGATTATTGCGATGACATGTATGCTATAAAGAATAATGATAACCATGAAACTTGTCATCATGATTTTAGTTTTCAATTGGATTGTGCCTCACATGATAATTATTTTGTTGAGTTTGCTCCCACTATTATTCATGAGAAGAATTTTGCTTGTGAGGAGAGTAATAAAATTCCTATGCTTGTAGATCATGAAAAGAATGATTTAGGTGCTGGTTATATTGTTGAATTCATTCATGATGCTACTGAAGATTATTATGACGGAGGAACATATGCTTGTAGTAGTTGCAATAATATCAAGTTTCCTCTCTATGTGCTTAAAGTTTTGAAGTTATGCTTGTTTTGCCTTCCTATGCAAGTTGATTCTTGTTCCCACAAGTTGTTTGCTCACAAAATCCCTATGCATAGGAAGTGGGTTAGACTTAAATGTGCTAGTCATATTCTTCATGATGCTCTCTTTATGTTTCAATTCCTAACTTTTATGTGAGCATCATTGAAATCATCATGCCTAGCTAGGGGCGTTAAACGATAGCGCTTGTTGGGAGGCAACCCAACTTTATTTTTGTTCATTTCTTTTTGCTCCTGTTTAGCAATAAATAATTTATCTAGCCTCTTCTATGATTGATTTTTCATGTTTTAATTAGTGTTTGTGCCAAGTAGAACCGTTGGGAAGACTTGGGGAAAGTCTTGTTGATCTTGCTGTAAAAAACAGAAACTTTAGCACTCACGAGAATTGCTTCCATTTTTTATTGTATAGTGATATTTAGTTAATTATTTTTGAATATGATTAATAGATAAATTCATCACGTCCAGCAGTTTATTTTAGAATTTTGGGGTTCCAGAAGTTTGCATTAGCTACAGATTACTACAGACTGTTCTGTTTTGGACAGATTCTGTTTTTCGTGTGTTGTTTGCTTATTTTGATGAATCTATGGCTAGTAAAAGAGTTTATAAACCATAGAGAAGTTGGAATACAGTAGGTTTAACACCAATATAATAAAGAATGAGTTCATTACAGTACCTTGAAGTGGTGTTTTGTTTTCTTTCGCTAACGGAGCTTACGAGTTTTCTGTTAAGTTTTGTGTTGTGAAGTTTTCAAGTTTTGGGTAAAGATTCGATGGACTATGGAATAAGGAATGGCAAGAGCCTAAGCTTGGGGATGCCCAAGGAACCCCAAGGTAATATTCAAGGACAACCAAGAGCCTAAGCTTGGGGATGCCCCGGAAGGCATCCCCTCTTTCGTCTTCGTTCATCGGTAACTTTACTTGGAGCTATATTTTTATTTACCACATGATATGTGTTTTGCTTGGAGCCTCATTTTATTTTATTTAGTTTTTCTTGCTGTTTGAATAAAATACCAAGATCTGAAATTATTAAATTTTAGAGAGTCTTCATATAGTTGCATAATTGTTCGACTACTCATTGATATTCACTTATATCTTTTGGAGTAGTTTGTCATTTGCTCTAGTGCTTCACTTATATCTTTTTAGAGCACGGTGGTGGTTTTATTTTGTAGAAATAGATGGACTCTCGTGCTTCACTTATCTTATTTTGAGAGTCTTCAGAACAGCATGGTAGTTTGCTTTGGTTATGAATCTAGTCCTAATATGATAGGCATCCAAGAGGGATATAATAAAAACTTTCATATAAAGTGCATTGAATACTATGAGAAGTTTGATACTTGATGATTGTTTTGAGATATGAGGATGGTAATATTAGAGTCATGCTAGTGAGTAGTTGTGAATTTGAGAGATACTTGTGTTGAAGTTTGTGATTCCCGTAGCATGTACGTATGGAGAACCGTTATGTGACGAAGTCGGAGCATTATTTGTTTATTGATTGTCCTCCTTATGAGTGGCGGTCGGGGACGAGCGATGGTCTTTTCCTACCAATCTATCCCCCTAGGAGCATGCACGTAGTACTTTATTTCGATAACTAATAGATTTTTTCAATAAGTATGTGAGTTCTTTATGACTAATGTTGAGTCCATGGATTATACACACTCTCACCCTTCCACCATTGCTAGCCTCTCTAGTACCGCGCAACTTTCGCCGTTACCATACACCTTCTCAAAACAGCCACCATACCTACCTATTATGGCATTTCCATAGCCATTCCGAGATATATTGCCATGCAACTTTCCACTGTTCCGTTTATTATGACACGTTTCATCATTGTCATATTGCTATGCATGATCATGTAGTTGACATCATATTTGTGGCAAAGCCACCGTTCATAATTCTTTCATACATGTCACTGATGACCCACAAGTATAGGGTATCTATCCTAGTCCTTTCGATAAGTAAGAGTGTCGAACCCAACGAGGAGAAGAAGGAAATGATCAGCGGTTTTTAGCAAGGTATTCTCGGCAAGTACTGAAATAAGTGGTAACAGATAGTTTGTGATAAGATAATTTGTAACGAGCAACAAGTAACAATAGTAAATAAAGTGCAGCAAGGTGGCCCAAACCTTTTTGTAGCAAAGGACAAGCCTGGACAAACTCTTATATAAGGAAAAGCGCTCCCGAGGACACATGGGAATATCGTCAAGCTAGTTTTCATCACGTTCATATGATTCGCGTTCGGTACTTTGATAATTTGACATGTGGGTGGACCGGTGCTTGGGTGCTGTTCTTACTTGAACAAGAATCCCACTTATGATTAACCTCTACTGCAAGCATCTGCAACTAAAACAAAAGTATTAAGGTAAACCTAACCATAGCATGAAACATATGGATCCAAATCAGCCCCTTACGAAGCAATGCATAAACTAGGGTTTAAACTTCTGTCACTCTAGCAACCCATCATCTACTTATTACTTCCCAATGCCTTCCTCTAGGCCCAAATACTAGTGAAGTGTTATGTCCGACATTCACATAACACCACTAGAGGCTAGACAACATACATCTCATCAAAATATCGAACGAATACCAAATTCACATGACTACTAATAGCAAGACTTCTCCCTTATCCTCAGGAACAAACGTAACTACTCAAAAAGCATATTCATGTTCATAATCAGAGGGGTAATAATATGCATAAAGGATCTGAACATATGATCTTCCACCAATTAAACCAAATAGCATCAACTACAAGGAGTAATTAGCACTACTAGCACCCTACTAGCACCAATCCCGGACTTGGAGAAAAGAATTGGATACAAGAGATGAACTAGGGTTTTGAGATGAGATGGTGCTGATGAAGATGTTGATGGAGATTTCCCTCTCCCGATGAGAGGAGCGTTGGTGATGACGATGGCGATGATTTCCCCGTCCGAGAGGGAAGTTTCCCCGGCAGAACAGCTCTGCCGGAGCCCTAGATTGGTTCCGCCAAGGTTCCACCTCGTGGCGGCGGAGTTTTGTCCCGAAAAGTTGCTTCTAGTTTTTTTCTCGACGAAAGACTTCATATAGCAGAAGATGGTCATGGAGAGCCACCAGGGGGCCCACGGGGTAGGGGCCGCGCCATAGGGGGGGCCACCCTCGTGGACTGGGTGTGGGCCCCCTAGTCTTCATCTTTGGCGAGGATTTTTCATTATTTATTATAAGGTATTCCGTGGTGTTTCAGGACTTTTGGAGTTGTGCAGAGTAGGACTCTAATATTTGCTCCTTTTCCAGCCCAGAATTCCAGTTGCCGGCATTCTCCCACGAGATGTAAAATAAGAGAGAATAGCCATAAGTATTGTGACATAATGTGAAATAACAGCCCATAATGCAATACATATCGATATAAAAGCATGATGCAAAATGGACGTATCAACTCCC